>NC_079452.1:38934861-39197361 GCF_903798145.1 Danio aesculapii | reverse complement strand
TGGCACAGTGGCTCAGTTTTTAGCACTGTCGCCTCACAGCAAGGTCACTAGTTCGAGCCCTGGCTGGGTCAGTTGGCTTTTCTGTGTGGAGTTTGCATGTTCTCCCCGTGTTCGTGTGGGTTTCCTCCTGGTGCTCCGGTTTCCGGTTATAATTTAGGCTTCTGTAGTTGTCTTGATGAAGAAATTTTTTTGCATTCTAATTTGCTCAAATATCAAAAGAAAAACTCCACGTTAGTGTTTTCACGACTTTTAGAAAGTTGTGTGAGACTGATAACGGCAGCCAGAAGAGAAAACAATGTTAAATTTAGACTATGTCCACACATACATGTCGATTTTTTCTGATGTTTTCCCAGCCTGATCTCATGAGGAAACGAAAATATTTATGTTTTGTCAGTTTAGTGGCAAACTGTACGAATCTTCAGTCTTGTGAAAATGTACGATTTTAAAAAGGAGAACCACACCCCTAACCCCAACCCTTATTGGGGAATGAGCAAATCTTACTAAATTGTACAAATGAGCCACAAAATCAAATTTGTGATTTTAGCTATATTTGGGGTCAGTGATGATGCAGATTTATCTAATAATCAACGTACAGTGATTAGATTTATAACCCTTTTGGCACAAAGATTGATTTTACTCAATAGGAAACGAAAAGATCCTCCACGTTGCTCCACATTAATAAAGGATGTCATGTCCTGTCTACAACTTGAGAAGCTAAGGCTTTCCCTAAAAAATAAAACAAAGAATTTCCATGTAATATGGAATCCATTTATTGAGTACTTTAACAAGAGAGCAGTGATTGAATCCTAGTAAAACACCTCAAATATCCCCCCTTATTTAGTTCTTTTATTTGAATTTTTTTTCTTCTTTTAGTTTTTTGCCCCTTCCCCCCACTTTTCTCTGTTTTTTTAGTTCTCTTATACATATAATAGTAACATGATGTTACAACTTTGTGTTTAAAAAGAAAAAAGTACACATATGTAAAACTTATCATTTGTACTGATGTAAAAAATACAAGAAAGAGAATGTAAAAAAAAATCTCCATCTACTTGAAAATGCAGAAACGCAGTGTGATGCATGTTAAGTGCACGACGAACCAACAGGTGGCGATAATGACACTTTTATGCTGAGCTCACACCAAATGGGGAATTAAGTATATTTCACGAGTAAACTGCATACATGTCAATGCAAACATGAGAACAGAGGCGGATTACCGTCACATGGTCGAACAATTCAGAATAATACGCAATACATTTCGTGCGCAATACATTTGGTGCGAACCCAGCCGTGTTGGCCAATCAAAAAGGAGAAAACAGCCATGGGAAAACAGTCATGAGGCGAAAACGAATCGGCTGTACAGTTGTGTCAACACAACCACACTGTAGAAAGTTTCAGTTTCAGTCACTTCACTTTCTGAAAGTTTCAGTTTCAGTCACCCGATACTGCGATTTTATGTGGACAAACAGTGAAACTGCATTGAAAAGATTGTGGTTTTGAAAATACCCGTGTTCGTATGGACAGGGCCTTACTGTCCCGTCCATAGACACTGTATTAAAACACCTCACATTAGAGTTAACTAGATTTATTTGTAGTTTGATGCTAAGATGATATAATATAATGTATAGCTTTATAAATGTGCATCCTTTTTTAAAATTAATATATAAAATAAATTAAATACCTTTCGAGAATTTTAAGAAGCTGATGACTGTTAAATGTATCACCGTCAATGCAGTTTGTGTTAGACTCCAAAACTGAGCTTGGCTGAATTCAAAAACTAAAACAGTCCAACATTGATTGGTTTATCTGTAATGTTTTCTCTCTCTGTGTCTCCTTCTTTCATGAGTGTTGGCTTATGTCATTATGTAAGAGTGAAAAGGGTCATTCACATCATTATTTTGTTTCATCTGCTGGTCATCGTGCACGCGGCAGATGGGTCTGCTTCGTCTCATGCCATGTGCTGCACGTTTTTAAGACTCTGCGTGGGGTTAAAAATAGCTCACCTTATGACTCGCAGCACAGCAGATCAATGTCCGCTTTAAAAGAGCAGTCGGATGAATATGAAGGCGGGACGCGAAGCTCATGTGTTTATATTAGTAACTCAGTCTACCTGCTTTTCTTACAATATTTCAGAAAATTTATTTTTAACAAGACATAGAAAAAGGTATATTAAAGATAACATATATTAGATTTTTTACAATTATTTTTATCTTACAATTTTTGTATTACTTAAATATGTATTTTATAATATACAGTTGAAGTCAGAATTATTAGACCCCCTGAATTATTAGCCCCCCTGTTTATTTTTTTTCTCCATTTTCTGTTTAACGAAGAGATTTTTCAACACATTTCTGAACATAATAATTTTAATAACTCATTTCTAATAACTGATTTATTTTATCTTTGTCATGATGACAGTAAATAATATTTCACTAGATATTTTTCAAAACACTTCTATACAGCTTAAAGTGACATTTAAAGACTTAACTAGATTAATTAGGCTAACTAGGCAGGTTAGGGTAATTAGGCAAGTTATTGTACAATGATGGTTTGTTCTGTAGACAATTGAAACAAAATATAGCTTAAAGGGGCTAATAATTTTGACCTTAAATGTTTTAAAAAAAATTAAAAACTGCTTTTATTTTAGCCAAAATAAAACAAATAAGACTAAGACTCCAGAAGAAAAAATATTATCAGACATACTGTGAAAATGTCCTTGCTCTGTTGAACTTAATTTGGGAAATATTTAAAAAGAAAGAAAAAATTCAAAGAGGGGCTAATAAATCTGACTTCAACTGTATATAATTATGACATTTTAATATGATCATACTGTAAAATAAAAGGATTAACAATACAATTTTGAAATATAAATAAACAATAAAAACGTCTAACAAAATAAAAATTTTATTTAAAAAATTATTTAAATCAAAATACAACAAAAAATATACAAATAAAAAATTTGTATCAGATTAGCAAGACAAAATAATATAAATAATATTCACCTTATTCTCCGTGTACGAGTGGGCGCAGCCATTTGAATCATTTTGTCTCGAAACTTCCGGTCTCATTCACTTCCATTCATTTTTAAACGTTAAAAACAGCTCGTTTTGCTGCTTGGTGTTGCAAACTGATATTTTCTTATTAAATCATTCTACTTTGTCTGTATTGTCATGCATACACTTGTTTGTAGAGTAAGTAGTTTGACCGTTTTCTGCCGTTTATTATTCCTAGTCATTTCTCCCATTGGCAGCTGAATCGGAAGTTCTAAAACAATCGCAAAATTGTGCGCACTTCCTTATTGAAGAATAAGGTCAATAAAATAATATAAATAATTGAGATTGAAAATATTGCAATTTTATTTCTATTATATTACTCGTTCATTCATTAATCTTTTTTCAGCTTAATCCCTTTATTAATCTGGGGTCGCCACAGATGAACCGGCAACTTATCCAGCATATGTTTTACACAGCGAATGCCCTTCCATCTGCAACCCATCATGGGAAACATCCATACACACTCATTCACACACATACACTACGGCCAATTTAGCCTACAATTCACCTGTACCACATGTTTTTGGACTTGTGGGGGAAACCTGAGCACTCGGAGTAAACTCACGCGTCGCGAACACAGGGAGAAAATGCAAACTCCACACAGAAATGCCAACTGACCCAGCCGAGGCTCGTACCAGTGACCTTCTTGCTGTGAGGCGTTTGTGCTACCCACAGCGCCACCGCGTCGCATTTTGTTTTATTTAAAATGTTTTTTGAAATTATAAATTTTGTTATATAATATAATTAGAATTTGTCATTTTTAAATATGTGTATCATTACATTTTTTTTCTACCTGCCTACCTGTGTGAATAACCTCTACACCTTTTTTTTTTATAAAAAAATATATTTAATAATAATATTCTTAATCTAAGATAATTAATATAAATATTATTATTAATAACTTAAGATATTTTGCATGGCATATTTTTTACGTAAATAATTGTTTAATTTTCACTATATTTTTACTATATTTTATTTTTGTATTTGTATAGTTTTTCTTCTGATTTACCGTTCAGTACAATAGTCATAGTAATCTCTCATATTTCATATTTTTTCCTACTTTTTTATATTTGTTGCATTTTTCATATTTTTATAATATATTAATAGAATAAGAAAAAGTACAGCAATATTTTCAATCTCAAATATTTATATTATTTTATATTATTTTGTCTTGCTAATCTAATAGAAATATTTTATTTTTTATATTTATTTTTGTTTTTTTTTTATATTTATTTTTTTAAATATTTATATTTTATTTTACTTTTTATTGTTTATTTATATTGTCAAAATTGAACTGTTAATCCTTTCCCAGAGATGGGTTGCGGCTGGAAGGGCATCCACTGCATAAAAATTTGCTGGATAAGTTGGCGGTTCATTCCGCTGTGGCGACCCCAGATTAATAAAGGGACTAAGCCGAAAAGAAAATGAATGAATGAATGAACTGTTAATCCTTTTATTTTATAGTATTATTGTATTAAAATCTCAAAAAGTTTGTTATGAACTTGTTCACTTCTGTTGTCCTCCATCTACTGTAGCTCTTTTTAGACTCAAAATTGAATGAAGCCCAGAAGACTCAAATGTGAACTCCTGCTGATCTTCTCTCAGTTCTGCTGAATCTGGTGTCAGAGGTGAATCTCTGAGGATTGTTCACTGTTATTAGGTTTGTCTTGTTTTGTCTTGTCTCTGAAGATTTGTGTGTGTGTTTGGGTTTGGGGTGTTGTCCTGACCTGGCTGGACTGTTTTTTTTGTTTTTGTTTTTTGCCGTGTTTAGATGAGACATCATCACACCCCTGTTCCTGGAACAGCTGGAAATACCAAAGTCATCTGTTGTTCTCTCGAGCACATACAGTACTGCCATCTCACTGACTGTGTGTTTATATGAGAGGAAACCAGGGATATAAGATTGGGTTCATTGCATTGAGATTAAATTCTTTATTTATATTCTGTTTTCCAAAAATATTGTCACATTAGTCATAATATGTTCCAGTATATTTCCTTAAAATGGGATTTTGCTGGGATGTTTATATTTCAAATGATTTATTTAAATATATGTGACTACAAAACCAGCCTTAAGTGCCAACTTGAGATTTATACATGACCGGAAAGTTGAATTTATATGCTTTCTATTGATGTATACTTTAATATCAGACAATATTCGGCATATGACTGAAATATTGATACAAGTATTTGAAAAGCTTTAATCTAAGGGTTCAAAACATCTAAATACTGAGAAAATGCCTGTTAAATTTGCATTTAGGAATGCATTTTACTAACCAAAATTGTTGTTATGATATATTTACAATAGGAAATTTACTAAATTTCCTAACGAAACATGATCTTTACTTAATATTCTAATGATTTTTGGCAAAAAAGAAACAGTAGTAGTAATATTTTACATCTAGCATCGTAAATCACATGATATTTTTATATTTTTAAATTATTTTACTAAACTATTTAGTATAACTTTATATTTACATTAAAATATTTTTATGATTACTTCTGTCAGTTTCACATCACTTTATTTGATAAATTTTTCAGTTATTCAGACTTTTTATTTCAGTAATTTTGCCATTAGACCTATTTAATAATTTATTAATTTACTTCATAACACCGTTCCATCATCTGGCTATATTTATGGTGAGAACCAAAGTTCTTCTTACACACAAGTCCGTATAGAAACTTCTGTTCACATAATCATCATGGTGTGGGAGGAAACCAGAGCACCTGTAATAAACCCACGCTGACACAGGGAGAACGTCTCTCATCCCGGGACCTTCCTGCAGTGAGACAGCAGTACTAACCAACAAGCCCCACCGCCACCCACTCTGGATCTAATAATGGGAAGGCTGAAACAAACAAGCAAAATAATGAACTATTTAATATAAATTAATTCTATAAAGATGTGGTATTTAGGATGGTTGAACTAGGTATTGCAGTCCAAATTCAAAATATTGGATAGAGCTTTTTTTTCACCTGGCCCCTCCTCTGACCACTCAACACACGGGTTGCTCAACAACGAGGTTGCCAGATTGACAACACCAACTGGAGCGAGCTCAACTAATGTTTACATTTGTAATATGTGTATCATTTGCTAATTAAAAACCATCTCATGTGGATATTATAACTGAATCTCTTAGTCTCAATTTGGAGGATGCTACACTGTAAAACAGTTAAAATCACTAAATGAAATAAGTTAGAGTAACTCATAATTTAAAAAAAGTTACTTTGACTTAAAGAAAAAGAGTTATGGTAACTCATAAGCCCATTATATTAAGCAGAAAAAGTTATTAATGAATTTATTTAAAAAAAAAATTTTATTAAACTCTAATGCTGTAAGTTCGTTCATTCATTCATTTTCCGTTGGCTTATAGTTATTTATCAGGTATAATATAAGATAGAATATAATTGGGTTATATAAGGTAATATAAGGTAGAATATAATTGGGTTATATAAGGTAATATAAGATAGAATATAATTGGGTTATATAAGGTAATATAAGGTAGAATATAATTGGGTAATTTAAGATAATTTAAGATAGAATATAATTGGGTAAAATAAGGTAATATAAGGTAGAATATAATTGGGTAATATAAGGTAGAATATAATTGGGTAATATAAGGTAATATAAGATAGAATATAATTGGGTTATACAAGATAATATAAGGTAGAATACAATTGGGTAATATAAGGTAGAATATAATTGGGTAATATAAGGTAGAATATAATTGGGTAATATACGGTAATATAAGGTAGAATACAATTGGGTAATATAAGGTAATATAAGATAGAATATAATTGGGTAATATACGGTAATATAAGGTAGAATACAATTGGGTAATATAAGGTAATATAAGATAGAATATAATTGGGTAATATAAGGTAATATAAGGTAGAATACAATTGGGTAATATAAGGTAATATAAGATAGAATATAATTGGGTAATATAAGGTAATATAAGGTAGAATATAATTGGGTAATATACGGTAGAATATAATTGGGTAATATACGGTAATATAAGGTAGAATACAATTGGGTAATATAAGGTAATATAAGATAGAATATAATTGGGTAATATAAGGTAATATAAGGTAGAATATAATTGGGTAATATAAGGTAATATAAGGTAGAATATAATTGGGTAATATAAGGTAGAATATAATTGGGTAATATAAGGTAGAATATAATTGGGTAATTTAAGGTAATATAAGGTAGAATATAATTGGGTAATATAAGATAATTTAAGATAGAATATAATTGGGTAATATAAGGTTGAATATAATTGGGTAATATAAGGTAATATAAGGTAGAATATAATTGGGTAATATAAGGTAATATAAGGTAGAATATAATTGGGTAATATAAGGTAATATAAGGTAGAATATAATTGGGTAATATAAGGTAGAATATAATTGGGTAATAAAAGGTAGAATATAATTGGGTAATTTAAGGTAATATAAGGTAGAATATAATTGGGTAATATAAGATAATTTAAGATAGAATATAATTGGGTAATATAAGGTTGAATATAATTGGGTAATATAAGGTTGAATATAATTGGGTAATATAAGGTAATATAAGATAGAATATAATTGGGTTATACAAGATAATATAAGGTAGAATACAATTGGGTAATATAAGGTAGAATATAATTGGGTAATATAAGGTAGAATATAATTGGGTAATATAAGGTAATATACGGTAGAATATAATTGGGTAATATACGGTAATATATATATACGGTAACAAAGGCAGACATTCCGATACAGAAACACACCTTAGCTTTTCATATAATCCAGTTTGCTCAGCATGTTTCCTTAATATCTACAAATGGTATTTTATGCTTTAGAAGGGTCAAAACAAATACAGCACATTTACCAACCATTTTCCATAACCCTTTGTTAAATATATGTATTAAATAAAACAAAATACAAGCACCGCATCACTGTCGAAGCAAGCCAAAATGACTTCTGCATTATTTTGTGCTCTTTTCCCTCCAAATGTCAGTCGAATTGCATCAGCTACTCAACACTGTAGACTTTGTAAGCATATTCTGTAAAATGTTAAAGAGTTGCATAAAATAGAAAAGAGTGCAGCATCGGGCTGTGAGTGTCCGCTCTCCGGGAGTCTTTGTTATTGCACGTTTTGTCCGCCAGACTGATAGTTCCCGCAGGCCGTGGAGGTGTATCCATACACGACTGACACCTGGTTTGTTCTCTCCACAAATCTCTAAATTAGAGCTGTCACATGCCTGCCTGTATCACGTCATAGCTGCGAGATTGCCTGCGCAGGGCCCTTGTTTAAGATGATGGGTGATTTGTCACCGTTTTAATGCCTTTTCTTTATAGTCGTCGTTCCCAGAGCGGCTCGGCGTGTCTGCTTTTGTCATTACTTGCTCAAGGACGCTTTGATGCCGTTATCAGTGCCATTAGAGCGATACCGGCTGCTTTATTCTGTCGTTTTTCTTCAATGTTTACCTGATAAAGCAATCTGTCCAGGTGTTTAGTGCCCTCGAGTGTGAGAGCAAAAAACTGACACACACACGAATAGTTGTGGGTGTGTCTGAAATGTGTCTCGCAAATCACAACCAATCAGGAAAGTGTTTATAGGTGTGGCCAATCATGCATGATTTGAAAGGATTCCTCATTTAGCCCTGCCCCCAAATTGTTTCTGGCATATTTGAACTTGCTCTCATTCTGTATGTACATTTATTCATTATTTTTCCTTCCGCTTAGTCCCTTATTAATCAGGGGTTGCCACAGTGGAATGAACCTCTCTCTGTGTCACTGATGAGGATTTCTGTCATTTATTAAACAATGCTTTCCTGGTATGGTACAGTCTCCATATCCTAAAACTTATGAAGAAGAGGCAGAAAGAAGTGACTGCAACTCAATATTTTAAATGTTATATGCTTATTGTTATTATTATTATTATTATTAAATTTAAAAAGTTTTTTTGCTGACTGGCAACTTCATTGAAAAGATTTATTCAAAGATGATTCTTTGGATTTACAAAATTGTTTTACGTTAAGTGGTTGTAAACAATTTATTTAGGCAACAATTTAAACAAACAAATTAAGTT
The DNA here is from genome assembly GCF_903798145.1 of Danio aesculapii. NCBI lineage: Eukaryota > Metazoa > Chordata > Actinopteri > Cypriniformes > Danionidae > Danio > Danio aesculapii. Next base: position 39,188,232 of record NC_079452.1, on the reverse strand, counting down.
GAATTTTGTTAAATTTAATTTGTTTGTTTCAATTCAACACGAATAAATTGTTTGCAACAGTTTTGCAGACATCATTTTTCTCGGTGTTCAAATTTGTTATGAGTTCTAAATGTTACAACGGTACATACATTTGATTCACGAAAGTTAAATGGCTTTTAATGCCCTATATTTTTTTTATTTTAGCATTACGCTGAAAAAAAAAACTATTTATATGGACTGAATTTAAACAAACATATTCCATTTAGTCATGTTCATCTTAATTTGTTTGTTTAAATTCAATTAAAATAAATTGTTTACAAACACTTACCTTAAAAAATGGAGTAAATCCAAGGAATCATCTTTGAATAATTTTTTTCTTAGTATTTTTTTTATTTTAGCAGTGTACAGGGGGGGGTGAGATTGGGGCAAATGTAGAAACGTTCTACGTTTTATGTCTTAAATAATATAATTCTGACATACTTAAAGCATTAGTCCTAACTTTGCAGTCAAACAACACTCAAACAAAATGATCACTGCTCCTTATTCAAACTACCGGTCTACGATGAGCTAAAACAACACAATTTTTTTTTTATTTCTTTGGCCAATTTATTTGTTTTATGTTCAGTCTACTTAAATTTTGCAAACCATTAAGTTAACTAAATTGTTTTGTGTTGGGACAACATGAAGGAATTGTGTCGGTCCAACTACCTGGTTAGGGAATTAGTAGTTTCCAGCATGCTTTGCGTGGGATTAAAATAAGATAAAGACAATAAAAGTAATCTTAGGTGTTTAAAGTTAATAGAAACACTTGTTGAGTTTAATATTCACTTTAGTTTGAAGATTTAGAAAACATTTGTTTAATGCTTTGAGTTTGGAGATTACCACCTTGCAGAAGCACACATGCTTAATTAGCAAAAATGCAGCTTGTTGCTTTGCTCAGTGAGGAATAACTGTCCTAAAATTAGTTCTCAAATCACTCTTAAAAATGTTAGACATACACGATATAGACATACACAATATTATCAGACCTTTGAGTTGAAGTTAAATAAAAATACAAATGTATTTAAACTTTTATTTGATAAAGTCATGTTGGACCAACTCAATTGCATTTAATTGTGTAAATAGTTTTTTTAGTTGATACTTACAAATTAATTGGATGGAAATCCTGCCCTCAATTAAATTGAGTTCATGCAATGAGTTATTTTCTCAAGTGAATTATATTGAAGTAAATATTATTAGAGCATCTTCTGATGATGTAAATTGTATCTATTTGTGTATGGTGTTTTAAGAAAAGAGTAAAGAGTAAATATTAAAACAAAAAATGCTCAGTCCAAACCAGAGTCATTTGTCCTTTCTTTTCTGTGTCAGAGAGAATAGTCTTCTAAGACAAAAAAAGGGCAGACAGCAGTAAGGAATGAGAGAGAGACAGGCTGTGTGTTTGCGTTTATTGTGCTCCTCAGGACTGAGCACTTAATCTGCCTGCAGATACGTTACAGCACAAACGGCCAAACGCAATTAGCCATGCTGCATTCTTCTGCCTTCACACAAACACAATATCTCGCCTTATCTCGCTCCCCCTCGCACACACGGGGGTGATAAGAGGGATTGTAATTAATAATAAAAATGGAATGGAAGATCTTGCTGTCATGTGCTGGGAAAATACGGAAAAAAGGACCAGAAAGCAAGGTTTCAAAGCACCCACGCTCCAAACACTAGCACTGATTCGTCTGAACTGCACAAATGCATTCATTTGGCTTTTAAGTCAAATACATTAATAAATGGGGAAAGGGCATTGTTTGCTTTTTTTATGTACTTGCTAATTGTGGACAGTCAGTCAATGCATGCTATTCAAAAGTGTGTATTTGTGTTTATGTACAGCTATGGAAACCAAATTAAAATTCTCAGTTTCTTTGAAATTATGCTACATAGCCTAGACTGTAAAATATCCATAAATTGGCACCATTCTGTATTTTGTCATTCATCTTTTTATTTTTTATTAATCCCCATTTTCCGACCTTGATCTTTCTTCTAACAACTTTTAACCTTGAAAATTCAAGGAAGTGACTTCTCTATATTAGTAGTTATAGTTTCTCTATATATTATTTCTTTTACATTATATTATTTCAAATAAAAGTCACTTTTTTAAACTGTAGAGTTTATCTTAAAAACATGAGCTCATAATAACCTGAGTAACTTGATAAAACTATGACATGATATTAGATACACCCTACACTACGCAAAAACACGCCCTCTGCAGTTTAAGATTATACACCGTTTTTAATGGACTCCCTCTAGACTGTTTAAGCGTGGGTTAGGGCTGGGCAATTAATCAAAAAGTAATCGAAATTGACATTCAGAATCTTATCAAATTTGTTTAATAAATTTTTTCAATTACTTTCCCTACCGCATGTGGAGTCTCGTGACCCCACTCTGTTAAGTCTGTTATAGTTCTGCGTCAAACGTATGGGTATCGTCATGGTCCGGTGCGGTGCGGTCACATACCTGTGCACCTCTCAAAAATGTTACTACACATCGCACGTTTGCACTACATTGATGATGATGGAAGCCTTGAGACAGAATATTTTCCATTACATTAAAATTGTTGTTTACATTAAAATATTTGTTTACAGAAGATGCAAGAAATGCACTGTTTAAAATTTTACAGCACATACAAGTTATTTTATTTTAGTTAGAAGAAATACTGCTAATATGAAAAACTTTGTAAATATTTAATTTTGTTTCCAAAAGTGCAAGTTCTTTATTTTCCCTTTTTAAAATAATTTAAGTGATAAAACAAGTGACTGTTGGTTTTAGTCAGTGTTTTAATTTCAGTTGTTCAACGTTGATGTTCAATAAATCATCATAGATAGCAGATAGATAGCAGATAGCAGATAGATAGCAGATAGATAGCAGTGTGTGTTTCCTTCAGTTATTTTAAAATCAAGCAATGCACTCTTCATTCAGAAATCTCTCACTTGTAATATGTGAGTGTGTTTACTGTAAAAAAAACTTATTAGTGAACTATGAGGGCAAAAAATAAAATAAATAAACAAAATAATCGTTCATTAATCATAACATCATAATAAAATATTCAATTAATCGAGATTTAGATTCACCCAGCCCTAGCTTGGGTTAAAATCTACACCATTTTGTTAGAGATGTAAGACTGAGAATGTAGATTTAGTTCATGCTCTGTGGTCTTGTACAAAAATCCAGGAGTTCATGATTACATCTGTTCGGTTTTAGATTTGCATATTTCACTATGCTCTAGATTGTTTGTACTAGGTGGATGGACAGATAATGAAATAGAAGATAAAAACTTAAATTCCTGGGTACAAACCAGCTTACTGATTGGCAGACAAATAATTCTTAGGAGCTGGAAATCAGAAAATGCCCCATCCTTTCAGAAATGGGTTGTAGAACTGGCGAGAGTAGCTGCTTTCAAAAAAATGTCTTGCTTACAGATGGATATGCTAAACCTATTTAATAAGAAATGGTCCAAGTGCTTAATTTGTTTAAGAATAGAGGAATTACCAACCTATGTCACACATGACGTCACACGGGTCCCTGGTTGCAAAAAGAGACCGGTTGCAATAGCAAACATGTCATGTTGTGCGGTAGGATGCCAAATTCCAAAAACAGAAAATTCAACTTTTACCGTACACCACACTGCTTTTAATGCCAACCGTAGACGTCTTTGGCTAACAGGGAGCTGAATGAAGTGAGGACCTGATTAAAATGCTCGACTTTGCAGTTATCATGTCATATCAGGTAAGTTCCCGCTATGCTGAATCATACACATTACTCGTTTTTTGATTGCAGCAATGATTTCAGCAAAAACAGTTAAACATTGTGAATTAAACTGCGAACACTGAATGCTTAGAATGAAATGTAAACATGTAAGTTCACATACCCTGCCATACAGGTGCCATTCACTGTAGAATGCAGTTGTTTTGCTTGTTGATGATTACCCAGGCCTTGTTCGTCTTCTTTCCTTGTCTTTGGCTAGGCAGAACTTTGGTTTTTAGCACTACATAGTTATGAATCTGGTAATCATGGAACATTATTTCTTGCACATGACCACTCAGAACAAAGTTGTTGGCATCCAAAGACTTGTTGGCCTTTTACTTGTCACTTGGAGTTCCAATGAGATAGTTGTATATTTCAGGCTGGATGCTTGGCCATTTCGTCTTATCCAATACGCTTTGGGAGCGAGGGTGGTATTGCAAATAGACCTGTCAGACGAACGCCGCTCACTTTAACGTTAATTTTGCTGAATAACTGTGCTTATCACTGGTTAACAAGCTGTTATAATACGCTGAAAGCATTATGTAAATAATATATATAAAATGTAATCAATATAACTTATTTCTAAGACAACAACAAACTCTGTACCGCATCAGATATTATTCTCTCGTAAATGCTAGCGCTCCTGTTTTTTTTCTGCAACCTCGCTGCACACGCGTCCTGAATGTTTACAAACCGGTTATTCGTCTATAGAACAGTAATAAATCTACGAGAAATATACTGATTGGGACAATGTAAAAGTGATATGTTATTGATATGTTTCTTTTTTCTTCTTACCCTTTTGTTGTAGTTATATCTCATTTTATTCCTCTTCTTATTATATAAAGATGGAGACTTTTATAGTATCTATGTTAGCCAAGTCACGATTTTAATGACCTTAATGGAGTACTAGGGAGCAGCCTGAGGTGGGCTTGTTAACAGGGTAAAATGTTGGTTCTTTTCAGTGTTGTATTCTGTATTTTACCATATCTAATCTGTCTAAAAATCAATAAAACTTGTTAATCACTAGATACACCCCATATAGTTTGGTATTCTGTTTCACTTCGTCACAGTTCCCAAAGTCAACTGACGGTGAATTGGTTTGGTTTAAGTCATTAAGTTGAAGCAGTTGAAAAGAATGATTTGTTCATCACTCAGACATGTCAGAGATGCACATACAATACTATCTCTATGACCTTGTGTCTTTCTCACATGCCGAACAGAACAGAGGGGAATCTCTTCATTACCGTTTGCTCTGACAGGTGATTAACTCACGCTACACAACCCAGCATCACCTTTCCGTAACAATACCCCATTGTTTCGTTCCTCCGCTACGCAGAAATAAATGAGTCGTAATAAATGAAGCGTTTTCATTTGCTAACCTCAATTAAACAAGGGGGTGTAATCTGCCTTTGTCTTTGTGTGGCTGGAGCCCAATTGTTTGATGGAGCACTAGATCTTAAAGTCCTCATGAATAGCACTTCTATTGACTGGAATTTCTGAATTATGATGGTGGAAGTGTGGCACAGTGGTTCAGTGGTTAGCACTGTCACCTCACAGCAAGAGGATCGCTGGTTTGAGTCCCAAACCAGAGTTCAGTGTGGAGCTTGCATGTTCTCCCCGTGTTGGGATGGATTTCCTCCGGGTGCTCCAGTTTCTCCACAGTCCAAAGACATGCGCTATAGGTGAATTAGATTAACTACAATTGGCCGTATTGTATGTGTGTGTGTGAATGAGCATGTGTATGAGTGTTTCCCAGTACCGGGTTGCCACTGCAAGGGCATTCGCTGTGTAAACATATACTGTACTGGAATAGTTGCCTATTCATTTCGCTGTGGCTACCCCTAATAATCAGGGACTAAGCCGAGGGAAAATGAATGACTGAGTGAATGATGGTGGAAATTTTCAAAAACATGTTCTCATAGCCACATCCATTTTGTGGAGCTCAACAATATTCTGTCACAAATCACAGTTATGTTTGGAATATGTTTCCTCATATTTATATCCACATGAAACAGGAAGTCGTGGTGAACATTTTCCTGTTCTAAAGTCACAGGTGTACTAAAAATCTCTAATATCAATGGGAAATTTGGGTCATGCACTGTAAAAAATGATATGACTGAAAGTCATGACAACCCAGGACTGGGCCGATAAACAATATATCAAATCCCGAATAAATTTATGCCAATAACAATGATAAGCTCTGGACTTTTTTTTACTCTATATTGATCTAAGAGTCAACCACACAGCAGAAATGTGCAACAATGGCAATCTAAAAGAGTGTTGATATTAGAGATTGGCCACCGAAAATTTATCATCCGAAAAAATGTCATGCCATTTAATGGACCCTCTAATTTTTGTGGCTTCAGTCATTGTTGAGGAACTCTTTTAAATCTGGAAGCCTTAACAACTGTTATCGAAATATGTATCATTATCATTCAATATGGACAATTATTATCAAGACTGCATTTTTGCCTTATAGCCCAGCCCTATGACAACCAATGTATACTTTTACTTATTTTACTTACTTTTACTTTATTTCAATCAGGTTTCAATAGCATTTTTGAAAGTTATACAAAGTTTAACCAAAATCCCTTTAAGGCAAGTCATTTTACTTGGCAGCCATCTTTGAAACGCCTCTCGGGCAGTATGCTTGGGCATTCTGTCTGAATGGGGAAACATCAAACTCTCCAGAATTCTTTGCTAAGCTTAAGATTACATTACAGATTTGGAATCACCAAAAAAAATAAACAACCATCTCACAAGTTTCGGTTTCTAAACGTCCAAATCAAACTAAAATCTGCATATTTTCAGGTTGCCCGAGCTAATGCGCATGCGCCCTCAAAAGGAATTTTTGGCCATTCTACACATTATCATCCTCTGGATAAACGCTGCTCTTCTGAAGTAATCCACAACTTGGTCTTGATGGAGAATCTCCAGAAATGACAGCGACTCTTTGTTTACAAGTTTGTGGCATTTATGTTGTTGCTGTCATGTGATGTGCGTTTAACAGGAAGGACTGTACCTCCTGTTCATTTCATACAGATTACAGAACCAAAAAAACTAGTTTTCAAGTGTAGTGAGTTAATTTAAAAGTACAGATTTCAAGCTTTATCTGGATCTATTTCTTATGTGTGTGAAGCAAGGATTCGCTGAGATTCCAGTGTGTTTGTTGACCACCAAACTGTCTTAAAGCACACGTCTGGTCCGAGCCTCTCCGTCAGTCTATAGCGATCGATGATTGGCTCTTGTACTAGTAGGCTGGGCTTAATTCGCCATATTGACCGTTCCACTTTTCCCTATTCAAAACTATACGAGTAGCATGTCTTGTGTATTCTATAGTGTTTGTACGTAATAAACGTATTAAAATGTTTAGTCAGTTTGATGTAAGTTGAGGTAAATAAGTTCATTTAATAATTTAATTTAAACTAATGAGTTGAAACGGCACAATTTTTTATTTTTTCTGAGACAGCTTAAATATTTTATGTTCAATTCATTTACATTTCTAAAAATGATTAAATTAGTTTAATATGTTTGTGCAGGGACAACATGAAGGAGTTGTGTGAAACCCAGCATATTAAACTTTTTTTTTTTTTTGATGGAACTGTGCTGTGTTTGCAATTGTTTGTTCTCAACGAGACCAGAGATTATATGCAAAATAATCTCTATATCTCTAATCTCTAGTTGATATTTTGAGCAATAATCAAACGTTTAAATGACAAAGACATTTTTTTTTCACAGGTTAGTTTGATTCTATTAGCCAGGGGTGCCCATATTAGTTACATGTATTGTAGTTATTGAACTTGAGAGTGGTGTATTTATAGTTGCTGGAACCTTCTACTGGTTTCCAGTGTGTAGCTAGAGTGAAATGTATTAGCAAATACCACAAACAAAATAAAACCCGTAACAAATTATTGTGAGAGCCCCGTTCGCTGCCTTGTGCTGATGGTGAGATAAAGCAATTTATTCCAGCTGAATGTAGGCACAGTGAAGACTGTGTTGTAATGGACAGTGAGCACAGTTCCAGGGTCAGTTACACTGAAGCTGCAGATGCATTATCCTGATTACACACAGCTGCCAGAGAGACGGAGCGAGCGAGAGAGAGAGAGAGGGAGAATTAATGTGTACACACACAATGCATTTGCACATCTGTCTCTGTGGGGATAAAGCCAGGACACATCAGGCCATCTCACATGTACATGCACACACACACAGACACTATAAAGCATACACACAGAGTCAAGTGTTTACAGAGGAGAGGATGTCTGCCTGACACATGACATGGTTTGAGTTCGGAGAATGTTTGAGTGTAGGAACTGACCGTTCGCTGAGCTCTGCATCAACTGAGAATGAACTGGAGATTTTAAAATGATCATATAAAATTGTTCGCATGTGCTCTGCAATTATTAGTTTTGACACTGCAAAGCATTATCTCGATATTAATGTGTATATTTAAATATGTAATGTATTAATGTGATGGATTTTTATTATCATTGTTTTAGCTAATGTTGCTAAATGGGTGATAAATGTAGCTTAGCATTAGCACATTCATTTTAAAACTGTAGCACCTTAAAAAACGAATTCTGACCACAAACATTTGAACAGTATTGTATTTGCATGTTAGCTTTAGCATATAGTTATATTATTGTTTATTGTCATTCATCATTCAGTTTCTTTTCGGCTTAGTCCCTTTATGAATCCGGGGTTGCCACAGCAAAATGAACTGCCAACTTATCCGGCACATGTTTTATGCAGCGGATGCCCTTCCAGCTGCAACCCATCTCTGGGAATATTGCTTATTGTTTTTAGAATAAAATATTAATACTACACTTAATTAATACTACTTTTTGGAAAAGTATTAATACTACATTTGTGTGGTAGTGGGTTTGTATGTTAGCTTTAGCATTTAGCCAAATTGCTTTCAAATTTTGGTTCAGTAGTGTATACTGAAATCATTCTGAACATTTTAAACAGTAGTGTATTTGCATGCTAGCTATAGCATTCAGATAAAATATTAATTATTGTTTTTAGAAAAAGTATAGGCTAGATACTAGAACTTTTGTGTGGTAGTGTTATCGGATGTTAGCTTTAGCAAATAGTCAAATTACTTTAAAAATGATTAAGTATCCAAAATTTGAACAGTAGTGTATTTGCATGTTACCTTTGACATATAGCTAACCTATTAACTATTGTTGTTTAAAAAATTAACAATACTAAATGTGTGGTAGTGAATTTGAATGTTAGCTTTAGCATATAGCCAAATGACTTTTAAAAAGTGATTAAATGAGAAACTAAATTTTAAAGAGTAGCGTTTTTGCAATAATGTTAGCTTCCAAATATAGCTAAATTATTTACATTAGAAATCATCAGTGCAATAGGATTAGCTAGCTAGCTCTCTGCAACTCTCTTATTGGTCGCTCGCTGAAGCTAAGCAGGGCTGCACCTGGTCAATACCTGAATGGGAGACCACATGGGAAAACTAGGTTGCTGCCGGAAGTGGTGATAGTGAGGCCAGCAGGGGGGCACTCAACCTGCGGTCTGTGTGGGTCCTAATGCCCCAGTATAGTGAAGGGGACTCTATTCTGCTCAGTGAGCACCGTCTTTCAGATGAGATGTTAAACCGAGGCTCTGACTCTTTGTGGTTGTTAAAAATCCTAGGATGTCCTTCGAAAAAGAGTAGGGCTTTAACCCTGGCATCCTGGGCAAATTTGCCCACTAAAGCGCTTTAAGTGTCCAGAAAAAGCACTATATAAATTTCAGGAAATATTATAATTATTAGCATTTAGGTAAATTCATTAAACAGTGTGAATTTCTTTATAAAATTTGTTAAAACTTTGGAACAACAGCGTATTTGCATATAGCTAAATTCCATTCTGTTATGTTTCTTAAAGTATATATTATTTTTGGGAGGGAAAAATAATTCCCCAAACATACTACTTTCACCATACTATGCAAGCTGGACATTATGTTAATTCTGAATTGCAATCAGATGATTGTGTGGAGGTGTGTGTGAGAGCCGGACTGTAGAGGAGGAGGACAGATAAGGCTGTCACATTACTGATTTATCTACTCAGCGATTCTCCCTTTCTTTGTTTCCAGAGGCAATGGCTCAAATCGGCAGCCGCCCACAGACACAAACACCTTTCAGACCACTCTGGTTTCGGTGATCGTGATAGACAGATAGATATCAGCCTGGACGATTAATTTGGTCCTTTTTGGCTGATAATCGCTCCATTTGGCTGAGTGTCAGAAGTAGCTCTGCCATGTGAACAGATAATGAATGTTTTCAATATTTTACCGAAGAAACTGTTAAATGTGGGTTGATTCTGGATATAATTAGCCAATATAATGGCGCTTTTGCATTATGTTCAGATATATAATGGGATTAATATGGGTCCTCCATAGTTAATTGTGGTTAATGGCAGAAAAACAGTGTTTGTGGTTGTAAGGTTTTATTAGGGCTTTTGTGTTCACAGTGGCTGGATTTATTTGACTAGATTAGGTAGAAAACATTATTATTACTACTTTAAATATCTGTAATGTATTCCTAGATGTAAAAGATATTTTTTCTTATCACATGATCTTTAAGAAATCATGCAATATTTGCTTCTCATGAATTTAATATTATTATTTTTTATTAAGATTCTTTCAGTGAATAGATTTAAATGAAGGATACTAAAATAACTACATTTATTAGAAATCTCATTAAAACATATTTAATTAACTTAATGTTCACTTGCTGAATTAAATTATTATTTTAATAATAGCTAGCTCTCTGCACCTCTCACATGGTCACTCACTGAAGCTAAGCAGGGCTGTGCCCGGTCAATACCTGAATAGGAGACCACATGGGAAATCTAGGTTGCTGTGTTAGTGAGGCCAGCAGGGCGGGGCTCCACCTGTGGTCTGTATGGGTCCTAACGCTCCGGTATAGTGATAGAGACTCTTTACTGCTCAATGAGTGCCATCATTTGGATAAGATGTTAAGGTCCTGACTCTCTGTGGTCATTAAAAATCCCAGGATGTCCTTCGAAAAAGAATAGGGCTGGTATCCTGGCCAAATTTGCGTCAAAATTTGCTGGATAAGTTGGCGGTTCATTCTGCAGTGGCGACCCCAGATTAATAAAGGGACTAAGCCGAAAAGAAAATGAATGAATTATTTGTAGCCTACCGTTTCACCTACCTGACCCGCATTATTTGAGAAATGCTAGATGAAACGCCAGTGTGGACGTGGATCGTTTTCGTTCTGAAATGGCATTTTAAGAAAAGACATATTAGTGTAAACAGTGTGTACATTTCGCGAGCGGGTTGCTGCTGCGACGCGGACAGGATAGAGGATCGCGATTCAGGCTCAGCATCGTGATGTCTATTGGCCATCGATGTTGGATGATGGCATCGTCTAAAGTAGTGTTTCTCAAGCCTGTTCCTGGAGGCACACCAACAGTTCATGTTTTGGATGTCTCCCTCATCTGACCCATTAACTTCAGGTTTTGGAGTCTCTTCTAATGTTCTGATGAGTTGTTTCAGGTGTGTTTGATTATGGAGAGAATGAAAATGTGTACTGTTAGTGTGCCTTCAGGAACAGGGTTGGGAAACTCTGGTCTAAAGGAAAAAAAATTATTTAAAAAATAATTGTATAAATAGAAGCATTTAATCACTGAAGACCATACATTTGAACCACTGTACAACTTAACTGCAGAATAATAAATAAAAAAGTTATTCAAGTAATATTGATGCTACTACTGTATGATTCTGAAAGCCCTGTGAGCCGCTGTTTCTGCTATATGATGTGTGTGTGTGTGTGTGTGTGTGTGTGTGTGTGTGTGTGTGTGTGTGTGTGTGTGTGTGTGTGTGTGTGTGTGTGTGTGTGTTATTCCAGAGACACAAACAAACACAGACTCATTTATTGCGCTGGTTTCATGCAGGCTTTGCCTGAGAAAGTGGGAAGAGACTCACTTGTAGCGCTCTTCACTCGGGGGCCCGACTGCAAATGTGAAAGCCTCCGTCAGGACACTCGTTCTGTGGTCCTTTTCCTCCAGCAGAACGATCTAGACGTGACCCACATACTGACACAGGCTGCTGGAAAGAGTGACAGGGACAGAGAAAGAGAATGAGACGGTGGCGGAAGAGAATAAAGAAGAAGAGAGAGAACCTACAGGCTCTTACATATGGAAGAATGAGACAGAGAGAGAGAGAGAGATAGAGGGACTGGGGTCACTCAGGTGGGACGCTACTCTTTCATTGCCCTGTTAGCGATTTCAGTTTTCAATTTCAAAATGCATTATTGGAATGATTGTTCTTCTCACGGTATTTCAGTAAAAGAAGCAAGAACTGTGATGGTTAATATTTAATATAACATTAACTTTATATAAGTTATAATGATCACAATGTAAAAATGTAATAATAAAATACAAATATTGTTAATTGAAATTAAATTGGCATAATTGTTCTGTACAGTTTTTCTAAAGAATCGGTTTGTGAGAACAGTTAATATTTAATGTAATAATATAACAGTCATGTTACACTTAATATTTGATGTGATATTTTATGCCATGTAATAACATTTAAACTGAAATATTTAAGTTATTTATTATTTTATTAATAAATACAAATGACCTGTTTAAATGAATTGTCATTTAGGAAATGATATACAGCACATGTAGTGTTGTTTATAAAATAACATTTTTCATTTACATAATACAGTTTGGTAGTGTGTATATATTTGGAAGTGTATATATATTATGCACATATACACAAAAAGTACAATTATTCATGTATATAGCATACCTGCCAACACTCCCGTATTTCAGACCCATCTCCCCCCCATCTCCCGTATTGTTCTTTTTCCCAGAAAACTCCCAGAATTCAACATCCGCTCCTCAGCTTTTAGGTACAGTCCCCATGCGCACCAAACCCAACGCGCAACCATCATCATACCTGCTTTCCCCCAACACCCCCCCCCCCCCCCCTAATGTTGGCAGGTATGGTATATTGATGTGTGTGTGTGTGTCTGTGTGTGTACATATTTTTTAGTATATACATGTATGTGTTCTAAAATCGGTATCGGTATTTATTGACAGAATACCATTGTCAATATCGCTAATAAAAGATTCGGTGTGTAGTTTCAGTGTGAAGCGCTATAGTTTTATTCAAATGTGGCTGCTGAGCGCTCGCTGGCAGTGTCAAAAAGCTTGGGGTGTAAGTTGGCAGATTTGACTCTCATTATTTGTGTTGTAGACAGAATTTAAGCGTTACTGTATCATTATTATTGAAAGCTTAAATTGATCAGTTTTGAAAGCTTAGTTGAAATTGATCAGTTTTGAATTGATCAGTTGAAAGCTTAAATTGATCAATTTTAGCTTTGATTGATCAGTATTTACGCTTTACCATTGCACACACTTTATATGTAACATTTTATTTATCAAGTTTAAGAGTCTCTTTAACACCTATGTTTATTATATTATAAAGAGATGACATATTTAGTTTAAATATTTTTTGTTTTTGAATATTAAAAGTATTTGCCTTAGTAATGCTGGTAAGTTAAAATAAAGTGGTTAAATAAAAAATCCTAATATTCCTGAATGGATTGTTAAAAAATATTCAATAATTATTAATATTGAATGAAATGAAACATGATATCGTGATAATTCTTTTTGCAATATAACCCAGCCCTATGCGTATGTATATATAATGTACACAGTACATACAGTACTTATTGTATATTAAAAACAAACTTTAATTGTGTACATGATCAGTCATGATTAATCAGCACTATATGCACATACTAACATAATTTATTATTATACGAAAATTTCAAACTAAATTAAATTGCCATCATTTTTATATGCAGTATTTTTAGAGTTTCATTCAGATAAAGCAAGGGCTGTCATTGTGATCATATCTGTCATAGTTAATATTTCATATACTAAATAATATATCAAAATCAGTCATAATTTTACATGTTACATAAGCCCATCAGAAGTGTTCTCTGCAAACAGAGCATCAAAGTTTCAAATGAAGTTGTTTAATTCTCTGTGTCATGTCAAGAAGGTGTCTATAAAAGTGAAATTTGCAGAGAAGAGGTCATCAGTTTGCTTTTTTCCCCTCTTATTCTCTACTCTTCGTCTTGGGAATGCTAATGACAGAGAAAAGGGAGTATAGAGAGTGAGAGCATCGTCAGCGATTTCCTCCGTAGCTTCACAGAGCCGTCAAATCAAAGCTCACTCCCACAATACCAGCACAATGAAAGGGAGGACTATTTCCAAGGTTGTTTTAGTGGCTTCTGGTTAGGGCTGCACAATATACTGTATATAATTTCAGCATCAATATCGCAACGTGTGCATCTGCAGTAGTCACATTGTAAGATCTGCAATGTCGAGGCAGGATTATTATTGACCACAGCCACAGTTAAAAATGGTTATTTGTAAGTCGCTGCAAAGTTTGACCATAAAGTTAACAAAAACTTTCTCCAGAATAAAAAATATTATCAGACATACTTTGAAAATTTCCTTGCCCTGTTAAACATCAGTTGGGAAATATTTGAAAAAGAAAAAAAAATTAAAAGGGGGGCTTTTTTTTCTATATGTAGTCTTTTTTGTTTTAGTTCACTGGAATAAAAGCATTTTTAAATTTTTTTATTATTATTTTAAGGCCATGTTTATTAGTTATTAGTAATTCTTTTTTTCGATTTGGCTGCAGAATAAACACCTGTTATCCAATAACTTGCCTAGTTAAGCCAATTAACCTAGTTAAGTCTTTAATTGGCACTTTAAGCTGAATACTAGTATTCTACAAAAATAACTAACAACATATTGTGTACCATCATCATGGCAAAGAAATTATTTATTAAATCTTCTGTGCTTAAAAATGTGTCTTCTCTACATTAAACAGCACAAGGAAAATATTTTTAAAAGAAATAAAAATTCATACCATAATTATAACTTCAGCTGTAAATACTGTGTACACAATGAAGAATATTCAGTGTTATTTAACATTTGACTATTCAGTTTGTGTACCTGAATACTGCTTCAAGAAACTACTAAAAACTCAGCTGTTTAGTCTCCACTTTCCTTCCCTAATCTTAACTGCCTCTCTGGCTCTCTCTCTCTCAAAAAAAAAAAAAAAAAATGACTAATGCTTTGCTTCTTAGACTTTACACACCTGAAACTTGTCTATAGCACTTGTTCACTGCTGCTCTTATAGTTGTGTAAATTGCTTCCTTGTCCTCATTTGTAAGTCGCTTTGGATAAAAGCGTCTGCTAAATGACTAAATGTAAATGTAAATGTAAATGCTTGACTGCCAGAAAACACTTGTCCGAAAACTGGCTGTGTCCGAAATCACCTACTAATCAGTAGGTACTGCATTTGAATTTAAACTTACTATTAGACAGTTAGAAAAGTACGTTCTATACAGTATGAATAGAATTCAGACATACTGCTCAGCTCGAATACTGATTTTAGCATACAATATAGCATGGAGTATTGACTACAAATCTTGGGGAGCAGAGAAAGAGGGAAACAATTGGCAAAGGACCTCAAACTCGGGTCACCGTGAGCCGTTTTATATACACTGTAAAAATAACAGTAAATTATCAGTTTTCCATATTTAGGGATTTATGTTTTTATTTTATTTTTCCCTGTTTATTTCTGCTTTTGAATTACATTATTGGAACCTCAGTCTTTCTTCTGACAACATTTAACATTGAAAAGTTAGAAACAGTGACTTTTATGAACATTTTTAATAGTTTAAAGTCATATATTGTTTGGGTTGCTGTTGTATATTACTGTACAATAACCTTGTAATAAACTACCAGTAATACAGTTATTTGACAGACTTATTTATTTGCCTCTATATTATTGCTTATACATTATATTATTTCAAACTGCTAAAATGTCAATAAAAGTCTCATCTCATAATGAAATTCACAATGTAAATAAATGGTAAACAAAATACGCAAACTATTAATTAACAGATATTGTTACAGTGTATGTCCACACTCTTCATATTATAATTTATGCAGATGAACTCTACAAAATGATCCTAATCAATATAAAATTATGAACTCTTTCTAAATAGAGCTATACATTTGATCAGATGAAATTCTATTCAGTACATACAACATAGGCTCATTCTGAAAACGTAGCCCTATATACATTTCTGGAGATCATGAATTATGTAGCCAGGGCCACGTATGGCTGCATTTCATTTTTAAAATGAACTCCACGGGGCGGTATGATGTCTTTCCATTTCTCGCTTACCAGCTGACCGCTTACCTTCGTATGGACAGTTTTTCCGCTGTTACTAGTTTGTCCGGTAGCTTGACATGTACGTCGGCGAACTTAAGACACAGAGTGGAGTTGACCACGATAACGGAGTTCGAGTCTAGTGAAAAACTGTTCCAGAAAGCAGGTGAGACAAAAACAGAAGCTAAAAAAATAAAAGTCCTGAAAAAGCATACACAGCGGTCTCTAGTGGAGTCACGACAAACAAAAACGGCAAAAAAACGTATCTCCTGGGATGTATTTTGCTCTCTCCAGAAATGTATATAGGGGTACATAATCAGAATGAGCCTGGGTTGAATATATCTCAATATCTATCACAGAAAAATAAAATATGGCAATTTCAGCTATTTTCTAATAGCGTGCAGCCCTAGTTGTATTAGAGATGACCCCCACACAGATGCAAATGTGTACAGCTCCCTCTCTCCTCCCTCACGCTCTTGTTCTCACACTCCTTGACTGTTTGGTTTTGTCTCTTGTCATTTACGTTCCTCTTTTCTCGGGGTCTTTGTTTGTGGCTGTCTTTCTGTCACGCTGGCTTACATTTTCCCTCGTCCTTTTTGCCCTCTCTCTACATCTCTGTTTGCGTCAGTCGCAGGTGTGTGTGTGTGTGTGTGTGTGTGGTAGATGTCTACACGTCCCCCTCGGTGAGCCCACCAAACACAATGTTTATTAAAATAGCGCGGCAGGAACTTTGGGCCTCGGCTGCTTCAGTGACATGAATATTAAAAGTGAACTGGAGGGAGAGCAGCCAGTCAGAGAGCGCTCAGAGCGTCAGGGCTTTTGTCAGATTGAGGAGAGGAAAAGAATGATGCTGCTGACCACTGGAAAATCACCCAGGACTGAGGACAATGGAGATGTAACGGAATGAAAATTTCATATCAGGATTATAGTGACCAAATATATAACGGTTATTAATATTGTCATGGATTTGTTAAAATGAGCGAAAAGTAAATACATTTCACACACACTTAACAGCGTGTCCTAACTACGGCGGGCAATAAATGGTATCTTCATCATTCATTTATTTTCCCTCGGCTTAGTCTCTGATTTATCAGAGGTCGCCATAGCGGAATGAACCACCAACTATTTCAGCATTTGTTTTAAGCAGCGGATGCCCTTCCAACCGCAACCCAGTACTGAGAAACACCCAGACACTCTCACATTCTCACACACTCATACACTAATGAATTAGTTCATCCAATTCACCTATAGTGCATGTCTTTGGACTGTGGTGGAAAACGGAGAAATTCGCACAGGCTCAAAATTGGACAATAAAAAGTTTGAATTTGTCGTCAACAACATGAAAGCGTAGATCCATCCTGATAGGTACCAATTGAACATCGCGTCAACGCCACAGCCAAGCTGAGTATTGTTGCTGACCATGTTCATCCCTTTATGACCACAGTGTACCCATCTTCTGATGGCTACTTCCAGCAGGATAGCGCACCATGTCATAAAGCGCGAATAATCTCAGACTAGTTTCTTGAACATGACAATGAGTTCACTGTACTCAAATGGCCTCCACAGTCACTAGATCTCAATCCAATAGAGCATCTTTGGGATGTGGTGGAACAGGATATTCACATACTGGATGTGCAGCCGACAGATGTGCAGTAACTGAGGGATGCTATCAAGTCAATATGGACCAAAATCTCTAAGGAATATTTCCAGTACCTTGTTGAATCTATGCCATGAAGGATAAAGGCAGTTCTGAAGTCAAAAGGTGTACCTAATAAAGTGGCCGGTCAGTGTACATGCATATATTCTGTACATTTCCTTCTGACCAGAAAAAAACAAACAAAAGTATTATTAAATAAAAGCATAATGGCTCTGGGAGAGGTAGAGTTGTGTCCTGGATGATGAAGAAAAAGCAGGCTATCACAGAAGGTCAGCTGTGATCGATGCATTTTGACATGTTCACGCAGAATGATGTCAGAGCCTCAAATAGCCACAGAGTGAGCCTGTGCAGGCCTGTATGAGCGCTTCAGGACTTCACAAGTACTATGACGCTTTAGTTAGAAGCTGAACAAGTGTGATAACCTTTCCATGACTCCACATTCACAAAACCATTGACTCCAAACACACATCGCAGACCTCCTGAAAACAACACGTGCTGCTCCTGTGCTGAGTGGCATTGTGTACAGGAAATGACTCTCGATTTTATAGCAGGAAAAACTGTTGTGTTCTATGTCACTCTTGGTGGATTAAATATGGCTTATGTTTCATTACATTTGAAAATAAACTCAAGACTTCATTTCAGCAATTAAATAAAGTGTTCAAAATTCAAATCTTCAGCCTAAATGTGTATATTGCTATTTTTGTTTATTTATTTATTTATTTATTTATTTATTTATTTATTTATTTATTTATTTATTTATTTATTTATTTATTTTTTTTTATTTATATATTTATTTAATTATTGGTTTGTGTTTATTTATTGGTTTGTGTGTATACATGTTTTATTTATTATTATTATTATTATTATTATTATTATTATTATTATTATTTTATTTATTTATTGGTTTGTGTGGATACATTTATTTATTTACCTATATTATTTTTTATTATTTTACTTATTTATTTATTTATTTATTTATTTGTTTGTTTGTGTTTTATTTATTTTTGTATAATTATTATTTATTATTATTATTATTATTATTTTACTTATTTATTTATTTTTGTGTTTATTTATTTATTTATTTTTGTGTTTATTTATTTATTTAGTTTGTGTTTATTTATTTATTTATTTAGTTAGTTAGTTTGTGGTTATTTATTTGTTGGTTTGTGTGTGTATACATATTTTATTTATTTGTATTATTATTATTTATTTATTTATTTATTTATTGGTTTTTGTTTGTTTATTTATTGGTTTGTATGTGTATACATAATTAATTTATTTGTATTATTATTATTTATTTATTTATTTATTTATTGGTTTGTGTTTGTTTATTTATTTATTGGTTTGTGTGTGTACATCTTTTTATTTATTTATTTATTTATTTATTTATTATTATTATTCATTAATTTTCTTTCAACTTAGTCCCTTTATTAACCTGGCGTCGCCACAGGAGAATGAACCACCAACTTATCCAGCATATGTTTTTACGCAGCTGTACCGCATGTCATTGGACTGTGGGGGAAACTGGAGCACTCGGAGGAAACCCACACGAACGCGGGGAGACCATGCAAACTCCACACAGAACTGACCCAGCCAAGGCTCGAACCAGTGACCTTCTTGCTGTGAGGCGACAGCACTACCTACTGCGCCACCGCGTCACCCTATTATTATTATTGTTATTAATATTATTATACTTATTGCATAATCATATATCTTTACAAAAATTAAATAAATAAAATGATAAAAATCAAAAAAAGCCTCTCCCAGCTTTAGTGCCTTAGTCCTGCCATGCAAACATCAGCAGCAAGAACGGATGTTTGCACTTGAATGTCACCCATGCATACACTATATGTAATCTACACAATGACACGCACGCAAACACACCTGCAGGGTCACATCCTGACACGTTTTAGGTATGCAAAACGCACCACAAATGAACCCAAACGTGTCACATCTGCCTGTACGAGGTCTTGTGTTTGCATGGAGCAGGCTGTAAATTTCTTTTATTATTTTTTTGCATCACAAGCAGCAGTTTTATGTGTGAGGGAATGAGGAGGATGGTTAGTGCAGTGTGTGTTTGTGTGTGAAAGTCCTGCATCAGCAGCTGTCGCTCTGCTTTGCATCTGGCATTGGGAGAGACTGCAGTGGGATGTGTATTTGCATGTGTGTGTGTGTGTGTCCTCCGTGTCACAGACGTTCGGCTGCTGTGCTGTGGCTTGTTTGAATGACATCGAGGTTGAGGCTGTGTGGTGTGATGACATCATGACAGATGATGTCACATGCCACACACCTTGCCTGAGAGCCAATCAGAGATTTAACTGCCCGATTGAGTCTCTCTTGCCCAGTGGCGATGGTTTATATCTGTTATGGTCAAGATATTTGGGCATTGAACCTTTTATTGTTCAAAATAAAATAAAATATTAGAAAATAATCTGTATTATTGAGTTCTTATTATTGTTTGGTAATATTTTGAAGCTGTTTTTATTCATATTGTGTGTGGGTATGTACCTTGTATATCCTTACATTGTAGAGACCAAATGTCCTCATAAGTATAGCAAAACCAGAAAATTTTGATCTTGTTGGATATTTTTTGCTCATAATAGTCTTTACATCTTTGGTAAGCCCCAATAAAGATAGTAGTGTGTATGTGCCACTATTAACCACTAAGGGATGCTTCGATTAATTGGCTGGAGATCGATATCGGCCGATAATCACATTTTATGACTCGATCGGTACTCACCCATTTGGCCAATCATATTGCAGAACAGATTACAAGTATTTGTTTATGAGTATACAAGCAGAGGAAGACGCATATGAACTTTTAATGCATCAAATGTGCACTCCAAACGTTTTCTTCATTGACGCTTGTTGAATTATTCTTCCATCATTTGCAATGTTTCCAAATTGCATTGTTGGTCATCTTTCTTACGAAAATATAATTTTTTTTATCTAATTGTTTTATCTGTTATTAGCTGTTTTATTTATTATTTTCTGTGAAGCTGCTTCTGGCCATGACATGTCCACACTAAACGGTTATAAGATACGTGTTTAAGGGATTATATGCATCATCCTTCATTTATTCTCTTAGGTCAGGTGAAATCTCCACTTAAGTATCACACTAAAAAGGGAAAATGTGCTTTATGCAATGTTAAAGTTATAAGAAGCTTGAAGCATCAAAACTCAGTATCGACTGATCACCATGACAAGGAATTGGTACTCGATATCAGCTCCAAAAATCCTGACCGGAGCATCCGATAATTATATAAATTATAAATAAATAACAATTTAATAGTGGGATAACAATCTTTCTGTCATGTCTTTTGTCAGTTTTATTGTGTGTCTTTCTAAAAATTTCTAAAATTAATATATTCAATGTTGTAATTTAAAGCAAGATGTAATTTTAGACGACAATAACAACACAGTCTGGAACAGGTTGTTCTTCCAATGTCCAGTGTTTGTTTTTATTTACAATATGATGTGCTTTACTGACACCTTTAAAACTGACGAGTCAGCCTATTATGTGTGTGTGTGTGTGCCACATTTCTCCCACCTTTAAAAGTCCCGTGAAGTGTTTTAAAAAATTGTGTTCAATGTTTGACATAATAGCAACTGAAACATAAAGATAGGGTTGGAATAGAGAAGCTCCTCTCCTTTAAAAAACATACAAACAGCCAATAGCTTTTGTTTTTATCTCAGCTCTGTTAGAGAGAGTGGTTGAGCTCAAGCACATCAAATGAAAAGCAAATAAGAAGCGTCTTGAAGGAGGCGGGGCATGTCGGAGACCATTTGATTGGTCAGAAGATTTGTTAAGAAACTGAAGTATGAGGTGATGTTGAAAAAAAACTTTAATCCTTTTAGGCAGAAGCAACAAACTGCAAGCATGTTGATATCGTAGTTTGGGAGCACACTGTACTGAATTTCTTTATTTTTTTTATTACTGTAATTTGTTACAGCTAAATATTTTAGTTTTTCCTCAAAGTATATTTTAGTTCTGGTTCAACCTTTAAAATGGAATTTAATCTGTGGTCTATATCTATTTATTGTGGTCAAACGGAAAAAAAGGTGATAATCAAACTCACATTAGAAAGACATAAAAACTGAAGAGCACATAAGCGGTACCTGAGGATATTGAGAGTGTCTTTGTCAGAGTGACATTATAGGCTAACGTTACTGTTGCTCTTACCAGCAAGTGGTAGGAATAGAAGCATGTTTCTAAAAAAGATGTGTTGCCATCACAAATGCTTAGGGCAAAAACTCAGATTACATTGCATGAAAACCATGTTTGAATGCTTATCTTATCCACAGTAAATGAGATTTACTTTGACCACAGATCGTCTTCACATTCTAATGGAGTAACGACAGATGGCAAAACGCTACCTGAGAAGCAAGAAGTGATTACCTGACATGAAAACCATTGATTTAAAGTAGAAAATACAACGGTGATTAAAATATTCTCAATATAAAAATGTACTTTGAATGAAAGACAGAGTAGTTTCACTTTTTTTCAGTGTAGTTATAAATATCCTTATGACTAACATACTGATACTAACATCTAAAAAATGCTACTTTCATTTCACGGGACTTTTAAGGCCTGTTGAGATGTGTGTGTTTCTCTTTCCTTTCTCAGCATCAGTCTCTTTGTCTTTCTACAAATTTCCCCCTCTGTTTTTCCTCCATCTGGCATTATTTCTCTTCATCTCCGTGTCCAGAAGTGTTGACCATGTGTGTGTCCTCAGATTGGAGAACTCTCTCTCTCTCTTTCTTTTTGCTCACCCGCTGTGTTTGTGCCAGTAAACTGTGTTCGATGTTTGTCTTTATTACTCTGCTCAGTCAACTTAAATGGGTACAATGAGGGCTTACGGCTTCAATGTGACGCATGCCAGCTTCAGGCTCAACAGAACAGGTTGCACATTAACTGGTTTTGGGCCAAAATGTCTCCATGGTGTAGATGAACAATGAGACTGCTTCAGAAATGTATGCACAAATGGTCTGTGAAAAAAGGGTGCTTTTAAAGATTGTATATAAAAGAAATTTTATAAATAAATAATAATAAAGATTCTAACATTTTTACTTATTGTAATTTTAACCTAAATTATTACTTACTGTCTGTATTTAATATTCTATAAAATATTTATTTATTCATTTGTTTTACTAGCCATTTAATTAATAAAGTATAATTAGGTAATATATTACTGAATTAAAGAATGGTTTGCACTCCTTCAAAAAATTAGTTTCGTTTTTCATTTACTTTATTTTACTTTATTCTATTGTATTTGTTATATTTTGTTTTATTTTTTATTTTATTGTTTTTTCCCTTTATTTTCCTTTCTATTTTCTTTTGTATTTTATTTAATTTCATTGTTTTATTTATTTAATGTTTTGTGTTTCATTTTATTATTTATTACATTTTTATATTTAATTTTATTTGACTATTATTTTTGTAAATGTACTATTTTTTTTATTTAATTTCTCTTTTCCTTTTTATTTAATTTCATTGTATATTTATTTTATTTTATATATCTTATTTTATTATAATTGTTTTATTTGCTTATTTATTTTTATATTAGGTTTTATTTGATATTTTTTGTTTTATTTACTTTTTTTGTTTTACTATTATTTCTTTCTATCTCTTTTATTTTACTTAAATGTACTATTTTTGTGTTGTTTTCCTTTAACTTAATTTAATTTCTTTTTTTTTCATTATTTATTTCATTATATTTTATTTCTTTTATTTTTTGTATTATATTTTATTTTATTATTTTATTTAATTGTACTATTATTATCATTTTTATTTTTATTTTACTTTGTTTTATTGCATTTATGTTATAGTTTATTTTGTTTTATTTTTTATTTTGTTGTTTTTTCCTTTCTTTTCCTTTCTATTTTCTTTTTTATTTAATTTAATTATGTTTTATTTATT
The DNA here is from genome assembly GCF_903798145.1 of Danio aesculapii. Lineage (NCBI taxonomy): Eukaryota > Metazoa > Chordata > Actinopteri > Cypriniformes > Danionidae > Danio > Danio aesculapii. The sequence goes on along the minus strand of NC_079452.1, from coordinate 39,164,647 downwards.
TAAGGTTTTGTGTTTTATTTTATTATTTATTTAATTTTAAGATATTTTTTATAATTTTATTTGACTATTATTTTTGTAAATGTACTATTATTTTCTATTTTATTGTTTTCATTTAATTTCTATTTTCCTTTTTTAATTTCATTATATTTTATTTATTTAATTTATTATATTTTATTATAATTGTTTTATTTGATAATTTTTGTATTATTTTACTATTATTTTTTATTCTTATTTTATTTTATTTAAATGTACTATTATTTTTATTGTGTTGTTTTCTTTTAATTTAATTAAATTTTTCTTTTCTTTTTGATTAATTTTATTATATTTTATTTTTTATACTTAATTGTACTATTATTAGCATTTTTATTTTACAAATGTTTTTTATTTTATTTTATTCAATAATACACCAAAATGATTCTCTTTATCTGCATAATTCTTGCCTTGTTTTGCGCTGTTGAAGCTCATCCTCTTCCTGTATCTGTGTGTCTGCAGGGCTCCAGAGATCATCCTGGGTCTGCCGTTCTGCGAGGCCATAGACATGTGGTCTCTGGGTTGTGTGATCGCTGAGCTGTTTTTGGGATGGCCTCTTTATCCCGGTGCATCAGAGTATGACCAGGTAACACACACGGCCACTTCTCTAATGCATTATAATGGAGGTGTAAGTTGAGCTTTAAACATGCGCTGGCATCCACCATACCTCTATTTTAGGGAATTTGTTGTACTTTATCCTTGCTGTTCCCATGCGGCTGTTACCAGGGAATGGATCGGTACACCTGAGACACCAGCCTCTGCCCAAACATTCCCTTGATCCCCTGTGCAACATAAAAATAGAAACAAAACAAGATAGACATGACGTATTACTGTATATACAGTACACTGTGGTTCAGATGTTTCACGTCAGAATGTTGTTTGTAAGAAATGTATGCTTTCATTGAGCAGGGATGCATTCAGTTGATGGTAAAGGGGTACTAAACACTAAACTTAAAAAATATATATATATATATATATATCTACTAATAGAGCTTTTCCCCAGTACAATGTGTCTTGTTTATTTTCTTTTTTTAATGAGCAAAACTATCATACTTTTTAAAGCAAGCTTTAGAGAAGACAACCAATAAGATGACAATAATTTATATAACAAAATAAATCTAAATAAATTTACAACATTCTATTCTATTTAAGGATCATATTGTAGCTGTCTTTTTCATCCATTTTTAGAATTTTCCACTGTCCTCAAACCATTTGGTTTTACTTATTTGTTGTCAGCAAGAATATGTTCAACATATGTAAACACCATATCAGAATGATTCTTGAAGGATCATGTGACACTGGAGTAATGGCTGCTGAAAATTCAGCTTTTCATCACACGAATAAATTTAATTGTAGAATATATTAAAACAGAAAACAGCTACGTATTTTACATTTAAATGTTTTCATTTACATTTTTAATCAAATAAATGCGACCTTGGTGAGAATAAAAGACTTTATCAAAAGATAAATTACCAATCCCAAACAAATTACAAATTAAGATAAAAAAACAATAAAAACATAAAAACTTAATTTCAAACTAGTCCAAATAGTATAAAATAGCATTTTTTATAAAAAATTGACTCATTTTAAAAATTGTATTTATACAATTATAATTATAGAAATATATTATTATATTATATTATATTATATTATATTATATTATATTATATTATATTATATTATATTATATTATATTATATTATATTATATTATATTATTACGTTTGAACAATACAAATTATAAAATAAAACTTAATATAAAAATAGATAAATAATCAAATAAAACATTATAATAAAATAATAAAATTATAAAAATTATAATAAAAAATAATAAATTAAATAAATTAAATATAATGAAAAAAGGGAAAAGAAAAATTAAACGAAACCAATAAAAAATTAAGTACATTTACAAAAAAAATTGTCAAATAAAAAAATAAAAATAATAAAAAAATTCAATAAATAATCAAATAAAACATAATAAAATATAATTAATTTAAATAAAAAAAGAAAATAGAAAGAAAAAGAATAGAAAGGAAGAAAAAAACAATAAAATAAAAAATGAAAACAAAATATAACATAAATACAATAAAACACCATATCAGAATGATTCTTGGAGCATCATGTGACACTGGAGTAACGGCTGCTGAAAATTCTTAAAAACCACAAAAAACCCAACAAAAAAAAAACATAATTTCAAACTAATCCAAATAGTATAAAACTGCATTGCTAATATAATAAATTAACTTATTTAAAAACAATTATTTATACAATTATAATTATAGAAAAATATTTAATTATATAAAATATTATATTATATTTTAAAAAATATTATATTATATTATATTATATTATATTATATTATATTATTTTATATTATATTATATTATATTATATTATATTATATTATATTATTTTATATTATATTATATTATATTATATTATATTATATTATATTATATTATATTATATCATATTATATTACATTACATTACATTACATTATATTATTTTATATTATATTATATTATATTATATTATTTTATATTATATTATATTATATTATATTATATTATATTATATTACATTATATTATATTATTTTATATTATATTATATTATTTTATATTATATTATATTATATTATATTATATTATATTATGTTATATTATATTATATTATATTATATTATATTATATTATATTATATTATATTATATTATATTATTTTATATTATTTTATATTATTTTATATTATAATATTTTATATTATATTATATTATATTTGAACAATATTCCTAATATTCAGAATTACATCCGTCATATTGTTGTGCAATTCAATAGTACATTTAAGACATGTTTGATGTCCATTAAGTGTGGAAGGTGTCATGCTCTATTAACCCCAGCCATAACCCATCCTGGGCTTTTTCCATTTAGCAGTTCAGTGGTCAGTAATGACACAAGTATGCGCTATTAAAAAGAACAATGTCTTCAAACTGGAAAAATGACTTGAAAATTAGAGCTACAAAACATCTTGTGTGTGTATGTGTGGTCCTGCAGAGAGAGACATCTTCCAGAAAACGGCTGCGAAAACATCCCTCAATTACTGTTTGTGCTTAAGAGAGAGAAAACAAATCTGACTGTTGTCCGTGTATGTGTGCATGTGTGTGTGTGACTTTCATCTGTCTCTGGCCCCGCTGTACTTCTGGACAGATGCCACAAACTGGCCAATTAGCCCAGATCCTGAGCTCTACAGCGAGGGCTTCACTTTAAAAAAATGATTGGGGCTTCATAGAGCAGCCCAGGGCCAATCTTCTGCCTCTAAGCAAACCAAAACGTCTTTAACAAGCTTCTAAGCTCGGAGAGAACTTTGCAGATTTGTGTCCAGTCATTTATGTGCTCCACTGAGTAATAGGAGTTTTTTTTGGCCTCTCGTTTGCCACATTTATGAGGTCTTGTGTTTTTGGGAAGCAATCGAATGTTAAGCACTTTAGTTTAAGGAATTTCCCATGCTTTTTTACTGGAGATTTGCAAAAACCCAACACTGAAAAAACTGATTCATTGGATTGACTTCATTTTTATAAGCTAAGGGGTTGCAAACTATTTCTATGGGCTGAATTTAAACAAACAAATTAAGTTTAGTAATGTTCAGCTTAAATTGTTTATTTAAATTCAGCCCATATTACAGTTTGCAACCGCTTAACTTAAAAAAAATCTAGCAAATCCAATGAATATTTTTTTTCAGTGAATAGCGTTCAATTCAAGTGTATTTGTATAGCGCTTTTCATAATAATGATCATGTTCCACTGTAAAAATATGCTGGGTTTCACATAATCGATTTGTGTTGAGGCAACAAGAAGGAATTAGGTTAACCTATTTGTTTTTACAAATTTAAGTGGATTGAACATAAATAGAGCGACGCGGTGGCACAGTGGGTAGCATGATCGCCTCCCAGCAAGAAGGCCGCTGGTTCGAGCATCGGCTGGGTCAGTTGACATTTCTGTGTGGAGTTTGCATTTTCTCCCCATGTTTGCATGGGGTTTCTCTGGGTGCTCCGGTTTTCCTCACAAGTCCAAAGACATGCGGTAAAAGTGAAGTGAGTAAGCTAAATTGTACGTTGTTTATGTGTGTGATTGAGTGTGTATGGGTGTTTCCCAGTAACGGGTTGCAGCTGGAAGGGCATCCGCTGCGTAAAACATATGACGGATAAGTTGGCAGTTCATTCTGCTGTGGTGACCCCACATTGATAAAGGGGCTAAGCCGAAAAGAAAATGAATGAATGAATGAATGAATGAACATAAATTAATTGAGTTGTCCCAAAAAACCCTCAATAACTGTGTGGTTTCAGCTCAACTTAAATAAGTAGTTTGAACAAATAGAAAGCATCATTTTTTTTGAGTGTATATATGTGAAATTTGCTGTAGTTTTTAGCTGATAGGAACAGGAGGTAGTAAAATAATGGCTGTTTTTTACTTTTTTTCACATAAATTATGATTATAAGGAAGATTGGCATATATCCTCATAACTGCCGTTCGCACTATTTGAACATAAATAGATTTTATTTAAATTATTAAGAATCCCAGGTGATTTAAGATTTCTCATTTAAAGAAAACAAGTGTCAGATTTTAATTGAAATATGTTAATAATATGGAAATAATAAAACTGTTTTATAAATTATATATGATTTTAATATTTTACAAAACCTGTTTTGCCCTAAAGCTGAGAGAAAATGTAAGTAAAATATTTGAAAAAAAAATTATTCCAAATTTAAGGTTGATATCTCCAAATAAAAAGCTTTCAGTAAGATTTTGTGTGGTTTGCAGTACCAAACATGACCACCAGATGACATCCCGTTTCCATAGGGCATCCCCTATTCCTCTGTTTGAGTGATATGAAACTAAACTTTGTTCAAACTTTTCACAATATTTGTAATTAGGGCTGCACAATAGATTAATTTATTCATTTTTATTTCAGCTTAGTCCCTGTATTAATGTGGGGTCGCCACAGCAGAGTGAACCGCCAACTTATCCAGCATATGTTTTTACGCAGCGGATGCCCTTCCAGCTGCAACCCGTTACCGGGAAACACCTACACACTCTTACACACACTACAGCCAATTTAGCTTATTCCATTCACCTGTACCAGATGTCTTTGACTTTTGGGGGAACCGGAGCACCCGGAAGAAACCCACGCGAACACGGGGAGAAGATGCAAACTCCACACAGAAATGCCAACTGACCCAGCCGAGGCTCGAACTAGCAACCTTCTTGGTGTGAGGGGATCATACTACCCACTGCGCTACATTGCTGCCCAAAATCTAAGATTATTAACTATTAGAAAGTTTGGCCCATTGTTAAGTCAATGGGACTTTTACGAATTTTCCAGGACAGTTTTCGGAAAATTGTAAGTTGGATCAATTGGAAAAGATATATCAATCTGAGTCCGAGCAGCTTGGAGGTTTGGTGTTAGTTTGGTGGTTGTAGCTTGAACGATCTAGGAGGAGGTGCATATAGAAATTAGTCTCAGAAGAAGAAGAAGACAGAAGAAGAATATTAAGTGTATGTAGTATAACAGTATGTTGGCTTTCTCATAATAATATATGCTGTTTATGCCAAATGTAATAAAATCAGAATCATAACACCCCTAGTTTGATGTTTACAATCAGATCACTTGTCCAGTAGGGCAAGTAAAATGATCTTTTACTTGTACTTTAATGTTGGTTTGGTTTAGCATAAGTAGATATTTTTTTTCTAACATGATAAAGCAGAGATTTCCAAATCAGAAATATTGCCATAGTCATGTTTATCTTTTTCTCATAGATCTAAAAACACCACTAACTGGACCTTTCACTCTAAAACTGAAGCAAAAACTCAATTTTAAATTGTTTTTTCAAAATGTCACAGGCACAATTAGTTTTCACGAGCTTAGGTTGGCATTTCAACCTCGGCTGCCCACTATATTTTGATTTTCCCCATAAAAAACAATGCTTGGGAAGTTATTTTCAGCCTTCGCACCACTGTTGGCTCATTTCTAATTATGGCACTTTGAAATCAACAGCAAGAATGCTCAAAAAGTGAATGGAAACAAATGTGTGATTCGGTTTCTGAGCCAATGAGCCAAATGCACTCATCAAGGTCTCTCAAGTTTGGTCTCAGGGTATGAGATTGGCAGGGGCTGTGGAAGAGATTATTATTGTTATTGCCATTATTATTTGTGATTCCTTGGGCTGCCAGGCTCTTGTATTTCCATTTTTCAGGTGTGTGAATGGCATTGTGTGTAATTGCAGCGCACGGGTAGACCTGTAAGGAGAGGTTTTGGCAGGGGAAATCAGTCTGCTGGAGACAGCATTCATCACAGATGCTGTTTACTCTGCTTCTAATGCTGGAATGTTGAAGCTGTGTCATCAGAATGGCAGCCAAGTGACTGATATGTTTTCGAGCAGACAAAATGTCATCAGTCTGTTTTAACGCAGCTCACTGTTGCTTTTCCCAGAAGTCGGCTCACAGTGTTAGCCAAGGTTTCTTGCACCAGAAAGTGAATTAACTCATTTCCTTGACCGTTTCCACCATCACTCCCTGATCATCAGAAAACAGCGGGGTGGGGCCTGTTACTGTACTATGTGCTAGAAAATGGATGTAATAATAATAATAATCGTAAAAAATATTTTTATTTGTTTATAATTATTATTAATAAGAATAATAAAATCTAATATGATATTATTATATTTTTGTTTTTACAAATGTGGTATATTTACAAATTAAGAGTTAAAAACTAATTTATAATGTAAAAAATGAGATAAACTTAAAATAAAAGGTCAGAAAATACTACTACTATTACTACCAATAATAATAAATACAAAAATTTATGGAATAGAATGATATTTTTAAATATGTATTATTATTATTATTATTATTATTATTATTATTATTATTATTATTATTATTATTATTATTAAGAATAATAATAACGTTAATAAATACAATAATGGCATAACATGTTTTATATATATTTTATTATTATTATCATTATCATCATTAATAATAATATTAATAATATTACAAATAAAAACATCTAAAATTACATTTAAAACATTTTATGAAAAATTGAAATTTAAAAAATATATGGCATTATAACAAATTAACAGTAAAAACCCATTTATAAGGTTAAAAATTGATAAACAAAAATAAATCCTCTCTCTCCCGCTTCGCTTCCTGTCTGATTACTGTCCTATCTAATAAAGGCAAAAAAACCAAAATAAATCTTTAAAAATAAATAAATAAATAAATAAATAAATAAATAAATAAATAAATAAATAAACGAAAAATAAAAGGTCTATAATAATAATAATACAAATAATACAAATAATAATAATAATAATAATAATAATAATAATAATAATTACAAAATAATAAAAATAATTAATAATGGCATAAAATATATGTTTTATTATTATTATTATCATTAATAGTAATAATAATAGCATCTAATATTACATTATTATATTTGTGTTCTTTTAAGAAATATGTTATCTTAACAAATTAACAGTAAAAACTCATTTATACGGTTTAAATTTGATAAACAAAAAATAAAAAGTCGAAAAATAATATTAATAATAAAAAAAATGTTTAATATTATATTATTATATTTGTGTTCATTTAACAATATGGTATTTTATCAAATTAACAGTAAAAACCCTTTCATAAGGTTTAAAATTTGATAAGCAAAACATAAAAGTAATAATAATAAATACATGTAATAATAGCATAATTTTTTATATACGTTTTAATATTATTATTGTTAATAACAATAATCATAATAATAACATCTAATATTATATTAATATTATATTATATTTAATATTATATTATTATATTTGTGTTCATTTAAAAAAATATGGTATTTTATCAAATTAACAGTAAAAACTAATTCATAAGGTTAAAATTTGATAAACAAAATAAAAGGTCAGATAATAATAATAATAATAATAATAATAATAATAATAATAATAATAATAATAATAATAATAATTGCATAAAGTGTTTTTTATTTATTTTTTTTTTTATTTATTTGACATTTTGACAGTGACTAATAATAACCCGTTTTTGTAGCTTACATTCAGTGAAAGGACTTTGAGGAGAAAGCTTGCATTATAACTACATACTCACACATATAAAACCACAAGAAAAAAAATCTAAAGCGGTGACTAGTGCAGCAGCAGATGTGTGACATTAGGTGTAAATCTCACATGGCCTATGTTTATGTCTTCCTCCAGATCCGTTACATCTCTCAAACGCAGGGCTTGCCAGCAGAGTATCTGTTAAGTGCAGGGACGAAAACAACCAGGTTTTTCAACAGAGACCCTGACTCCACCTATCCTCTATGGAGACTGAAGGTAAACTCTGTCATTCTCTTTAACACGTCCTCAATCTGTCTCTGACATGGATTACAAATGATATACAGTGTTGTTGTTTTTTCTCTAAAGTAGGGATGCCAAATATTAATCAATGATCCTTTATAGGACACTCATAGAAATTTTCATTGGATAAACCTAAAAGTTACTAAAGGTTACTGTAAGACTTTTGAACTTTTATGACTTATGAAAAAATATTATTATTGTAATCAATGTCAATGAAGTTACCATATATGGTTTTTCGGCCAATGAAGGATAAATGATGGTTGGTTTAGGGTATATACAGTGCTCAGCATAATTGAGTACACCCCATTTTGAAAATGAATATTTTTATCCATTTCTCAGTAAATATGGGTAATATATATTGGTGCATTTTAACAAAACAGATTTATTAAACAGATAAATTTATTAAAATAATATTTTAGTCACCGAACACCTTTAGAAATTAAAAGAATGTACAATTAAATTACAACCTACAAAATTTCAACAATGTTTTATATATTTTGTTTCTCTTGATTTTTGCTATTTTGTATTTAATATTTTTCTAGAACATATAAATTTGCGCTACTGATTTTTTAACCATTACTGTAAGTTATTTTGTTAGATCAGCTCCAGATTTGGCTTCAGTAATGATTAAACTAATGTATATGCACAAATATAATATTGTAAAGCTTCCTTTAGAAAACATTCATTTAAATAAGAGATTTGAGGGGGGTGTACTCATATATGCTGAGCACTGTGTATGTGTGTCTGTGTATGTGTGTATTTTGTGTGTTGTTTTGCTCCATTATCAGATTGATTAATTATCTTAAATGGATTAGCATATCATCTAACTCAGCTGGTATATTTAGCTCGTTAAGTTAAATAAAAATTGAGAAATTTTATCCATGTGAGTGGGCTAATAAGTTATAACTTAATGGAATAGGACATACTTAATATGTTTTAACATACTACGCACATTCATTAGTAAATGTTGACCATTTCACATTTCACACTCCAGATATTCATTAAAATCCATTCATTAATATATGTACAGTAACACAAACACTTTGCCAGTGTGTACATGTACGATGCTGTGGACACATTGTGTATAAATCATTTCATTCAATCAATTAAATCTTTTAAATTGTTCATTTATTATTAGCTATCTTATTAGCATTTTATTAACAGTTAAAAAAGAAAAAGAAGAAAAGAGAATGCTTGCATTTTGAGTTAGAATTGCATTCTTACATTCTTAAAGGGACAGTTCACCCAAAAATGAAATCTCAGTCATCATTTACTCACTTTTAACTTGTCACAAACCTATTTGAGTTTATTTCTACTGCTTAACAAAAAAATAATGTATATATTTTGAAGAATGATAAAAACTATTAACTACTGATCTCCATATTATTTGTTTTTCTCTTATGGGTGTCAGTGGTAAGCAGTTTACATCATTCTTCAAAGTATCTTCTTTTGTGTTAAAACAAACACGTGAGGGTGTGTAAATCAGTGAGTACATTTTTTATTTTTGTGTGAATTATCATTTTAAGGTTAAATATGCATCAATTAATTACATTTAACATGACTATTGATTATGGGAATTTGTGGAAATTGTCATTTCCTCTTAACTAATGTGTCTGCAACACACTGTAAACAGACCGAGAGGCTCATGTGAGCTGAATGAGTTTTATGTTAGAGGACTTGGCAACCGGAGCGATGTGGGATAAATCCTGCTTAACGTCCCGTTTCCATTCTTCTTCTCTTTTGTCTCTCTCCACATTCCCCCATCCGTACCGTGCCGGTGGCTGCTTGCCCACAGTCAATAGAGTTTTCTCTTCAGATTAACTTTCTGTGAACTTCACAAAGCTTCACATGGGGAAACTTTGATGTTATTGAACCCCAATGATCCTGCAAGTTTCATTCCCAACCCCCCAAATAAATATATAATACATATCCAATAAAACTACAAAAAAGTTTCTTTCCTGCGTAGTCAATAACCCCATAAACTTTTTTTGGCCCATATTGCTCAAATCTGACTGTAGAAATACTCTACTCAGAGTCAAGTACTTCCCAAAGATAAGGTTTTGTCTTTTAGAGTTCAGCAATTTTGAAGTTCTCAGTTACTTCATGAATTATACAGTAAAGTTTTTTTTTTTTTTTACATTTTTTTAACTTAAATCATGTATTTATTTATTTATTTATTATGTATTTATGCCTGTTTATCGTTTTTGTTTTAATTATTTTGATACATCAAGTATTTAATTTTTTTTATTTATATGCCTGTTTATTATTTTAATTTGAATTATTTTGGTACATCAAGTATTTGTTTGTTTATTTATTTTTATATGCCTGTTTATTATTTTTGTTTAAATTATTTTGGTACATCAAGTATTTATTTATTTATTTATTTATTTATTTATTTATGCCTGTTTATTTTTATATGCCTGTTTATTATTTTAATTTTAATTATTTTGGTACATCAAGTATTTGTTTGTTTGTTTATTTATTTATTTTTATATGCCTGTTTATTTTTTGCTTTAATTATTTTGATACATCAAGTATATATATATTTTTAATTTATATGCCTGTTTACTATTTTAATTTTAATTATTTTGGTACATCAAGTATTTGTTTATTTATTTATTTATTTATTTTTATATGCCTGTTTATTTTTTTGTTTTAATTATTTTGATACATCAAGTATTTAAATTTTTTATTTATTTATATACCTGTTTATTATTTTTATTTTCATTATTTTGGTACATCAAGTATTTATTTATTTTTATATGCCTGTATAGTGTTTATTATTTTTGTTTTCATTATTTTGGTACATCAATTATTCATTCATTCAATTATTCATTTATTCATTTTATATGCCTGGTGTATGGTGTTTATTATTTTTGTTTTAATTATTTTGATACATCAGGTTTTTATTTTTGTTTTTAATATTAGTTGAAGTTTATTTATTAAATGTTAGTATGGTTTTATTAATGTTTGTACTAATTATTTTAATATATCAAGTATTTCAATATATGTTTAAATTTTTCTGTAGCATTCATTAGTTTTCGTATTGATCATTACCATTTTAATAAATTCAATATTTTCTGTTTTGTTTTTAATTTTAGTAAAACCCTTTTTATTTAAATGTTGTTTTCATTAAACCTTTTAATAATTTTGCAATAATTATTTGGTATGTCATGTACAACTTTTAACTCATATTTATTGATTTCTGTATTAAATATGTTAGTATGACTAGTTAAACTAAGTAAAAGAAGTATTTCATTAGTAACAAGCTGAAAAAATAAGTGTAGTTTTAAATATTTCATTTAATGCATGCAATGTTATTGTATTATAGCATTATTTAATGCATTTTATATTTTCTGTTTTGTTTTTAATTTTAGTGAAACATTTTTTATGTATAAAAAAACCATTTCTGTATAGCTTTCGTTAATTTTACAATAATTATTTGGTAGTCATGTTAAACTTTTAATATACAGTTGAAGTCAGAATTATTAGCCCCCCCCTGTATTTTTCCCCCAATTTCTGTTAAACAGAAAGAAAAATCTTTCACACATTTCTAAACATAATAGTTTTATCTGTAGACAATTTTTACAAAATTTAAAACTGCTTTTATATAAAACAGAGAAGACTTTCTCCAGGAGAAAAAATATTTTAGGAAATACTGTGAAAAATTCCTTTCTCTGTTAAACATCATTTGGGAAATAATAGAAAAAGAAATCATTTCTAATAACTTTAACTTCGTCTGTATATTTATCGATTTTTGTATGAACTATTTTGATATGTCTAGTCAAACTAAATAAAGAAGTACTTCATTCATAACAAGCTGAAAAAATAAGATTAGTTTTACAGTATATATTTAATTTAATTCACATTAAAAAAAAGAATTTTTAGTTTTAATATTGATATATAATATTAGTTTAAAACACTCTTTCAGTCGGCACCAATGGCATAGGGCTTAGTGCGGAATGCACTCCGGTGTTCACGACAACCCGAGTTTAATTCCCACCTCGAGGTTCTATGCCGATCCTTCCCCTCTCTCTGCTCCCCATGCTTTCCTGTCTATATTCTCAACTGTCCCCTCAATTAAAGGTGAAAACCACCCAAAAAACATTATCTTTCTAGACAAACAAAAAGTAAACATTTCAAATGACAGCTGTGAATAAATGAAAGTTTCTTGTTCATGTTCTTGATTTCAAATCTATGTTGCTATTGTTTGGCGAACATTTTAAAGCACTGACCACAAATTCACCAAGATACTGTTGACAATATAATTCTGTTTGAATCCTCAGACCCCCGAGGACCACGAGGCAGAGACGGGCATCAAATCTAAAGAGGCTCGCAAGTACATCTTCAACTGCCTGGATGATATGGCGCAGGTAGGAGTTTCGTACCTTTGTTCTTCAGCTCTCCAAGAAATCTGGCTCATGGCTAATAATAACCTCCCTCACCCTCAAAAATGTTAAGTCTCCGTCTCTGTGTGGAGAGTTTCCAGCAACACTCGCACCTCCGTTACACTATAAACACTGGGCTGTTACATAACTGAGGACTCCGAAAAGCACAATGGAAACTGTATCCCCTCAGGAGATGTTTAGCGATAAGATACATGACTTACGACCTTCAGTTTGATTGCGAGTTATTGAAATCAGCACGTCAGATGTCTGAACAGGCCGGGTCACGCTTTTGCCAACAATGACGCAAAGCTCAATTTGGGTTTTCCCATAAGAACCGACTACATCCTGGTTCATCAGATAAAAATGGCTGATCTAATTTACTAGAGATTGAAATAAATGGATGGAAAATGCTTAATCTGTGATGTATTAATGGGCGTGTCTTTCCCAAACGCCTTGTTTTAGAAGAATTACATCAGAACTACAGGCTCCTTTTCAGGTCAGTGTCTCTGCTGTTTTGGTCTGAGTACTGACTAACGCTGTAGTCTATAGTGTATGATTAGGTTTATACTAGTGCTTAGTGCACTTTTGCATACACTAGTCTAGTACAATGCTATACCAACAAGCTGTTGTAAGATCACAGTGAGATACAAGGATGAATAAAATAAATGTTCAGTAAGCTGCTAGGATAAATCAGGCATATTAAAATAAAATAAAACATAATTATTGTTAATATTAATAATAATATAATAATAATAATAATTATAATAATAATTATTATTATTATAAGTCATTCATTTAATTTCCTTCAGCTTAGTCCCTTTATTCATCAGGGGTCACCACAGCGGAATGAACCGCCAACTTATCCAGCATACGTTTTACACAGCGGATGCCCTTCCAGCTGCAACCCACTACTGGGAAACATCCATACACACTCATTCACACACACATTCACACACTATGGTCAATTTAGCCTATTCAGTTTACCTATAGCGCATGTCTTTGAGCTGTGGGGGAAACCAGAGTACCCGGAGGAAACCCACACTAATACGGGGAGATCATGCAAACTCCATACTGAAATGCCAACTGGCCCAGCTGGGACTGGAATCAGCGACCTTCTTTCTGTGAGACGACAGTGCTAACCACTGAGCTATTGTGTCGCCCCAATAATAAAAATAACACTTTTATTTAGTTATATATTTACTTTTTTGTTTGTTTCATAATAAATTCTAATGATTTTTTTTCACTGACATCAATAGTAAGTTAGTAGTAGATGTTATTATTGTTAGCAGCAGTGAAAGTTGTAGTGGAAATTATTATTAATTTTACAAAATATGATGAAATTCTCGCAAACAAGCAAGGACAAAAATAAGCGAGCATTTTATGTTTGTTTTATAATCAGTTATAACATCAACAATATTAATATAAAATTAAACTATCATTTCATAATAAAATATAATAAAAGTATTATTATTTATTAAAAAAAGAAAAATGTTTGCAGTCGTTATTTATTTATATAATAGTAAATCTGAATTTAATATGGGGAAAAGTAATAATAGCAAGATATAATAGGCATTAATATCAATAATTATGAATATTATTGTTTTATGATGGTGATTATAATATTTTATATCATCCAAAAGTCGCAAGCAAACAAGCAAAAATAAGTTATGATTGTCTTTATTATATATTACTTCTTAATTAAGTTTATTTTTTATTACTTATTCATTTATTACTTATTCATTTATTAATATTACTTTCTTTTATTAATTTTATTACATTTATTTATTTAATAATAATTATTATTATTCATTCATTCATTCATTTTCTTTTCGGCTTAGTTCCTTTATTAATCCGGGGTCGCCACAACGGAATGAATCGCCAACTTTTCCAGCACATGTTTTATGCAGCGGATGCCCTTCCAGTTGCAACCCATTTCTGGGAACCATCCATACACACTCACTCACACTATGGACAATTTAGCCTTCCCAATTCACCTGTACCACATGTCCTTGGACTGTGGGGGAAACCGGAGCACCCGGAGGAAACCCACGTGAACGCAGGGAGAACATGCAGAAACGCCAACTGACCCAGCCGAGGCTCGAACCAGTGACCTTCTTGCTGTGAGGCGACAGCACTACCTACTGCACCACTGCGTCGCCATAATTATCATTTATTTAAATAAATATATATTTTTTGTAGTAGAAGTATGTAAAAATATATATGCCAAAGTTACAAACAAGGAAAAAAGTTGTAATTATTTACAACTTGTAATTATATATTATTACATTCATTCTATTTAATTTGATTTAATTTAATTTAATTTAATGTAATTTTATTTTATTTTATTTTATTTTATTTTATTTTATTTTATTTTATTTTATTTTATTTTATTTTATTTTATTTTATTTTATTTTATTTCAGTTTAGTTTAGTTTAGTTTATTTTTTTCAGTAATTTTTTTACAATATCATCCCAAAGTTGTAAACAATGAAAAATTATTTAAGGTTGTCTTTATTATTATTTAAATTATTACTTAAATTAAGTCATTATATCTTTTGAACCTATGACTGAGAGAGAGAGAAAGAGAGAGAGAGAGAGAGCATGTGTGTGCAGTGCATGCTGTCTCCGTAATCTGCACCCGTCTTTATATTGTTGCAGCACTGGTGAATCGAGCTCATTTAAATCTAGCAGTCAGATGTGAAACAGAGAGCAAGAAGAATGATTGTTCTGGGTTTCATCATCTTCAGCAGACAGTTCACTAACTGTGCTTTCTGCAGGATTTGTGTACAGCAGCTCTGCAGTCGCCTGTGCATCATATTCCGCATCCTCAGTGATTATTTCAGAGATTTTCTGTTTATCATGCAGCAGGGTGATGGACTGAAATAGCATGCATGAATTGCGGCGCTGACTGCTTTATCTGATAGCTCGGGGAGGTTTCGGACACAGATAAACAGCTTGGCACTATGAAAAACATGTTACCCTTCTGTGACAGAGATGCCCAATAATAATAATAAAAAAAGCTCTGCTGCACTGCATTTCACCTCTGGCAAAACAGCGTGTTTCTACAAATACAGCCGCTTTTATGTCCCACAGCTGATTTTTGTAAACAGACTTGAACTTTTCTTTGATACATCGAGGTCATATTAAAATCTTGGAAACTTTTTTCCATTTCTACTTCATTTATATTTGATTATTGAAATATAGTATTGTAGTTGTTTTCATATTACATTTATTTAATGTTATTTATAATAAATAATAATTACTATTATATTATATTATATTATATTATATTATATTATATTATATTATATTATATTATATTATATTATATCATTTTATATTATATTATATTATATTATATTATATTATATTATATTATATTATATTATATTATATTATATTATATTTTATTATATTATTTCTATTTATCTAAGTCAGTGTTTCCCAACCCTGTTCTTGAAGGCACACCAACAGTACACATTTTCAACCTCTCCCTAATCCAACACACCTGAAATCAACTCACCAGAACATTAAGGGAGACATCCAAAATATGTTCTGTTGGTGTGCCTCCAGGAACAGGGTTGGGAAACACTGATCTAAGTAATGCATGTCGTTATTATACTTGTTTGTTATTATTTTGATAAATATTTAGGCTTTTTTACTAATTTCAGTGTATACTTATTTCATATATTATCACCATAATTGCACATTTATTCTACTTTTCTTAATTTATATAAATTTAACCATTTATTAATTACAAAAAAGTTATTTATTTCATATTATTTTAATGTCATTATTTTATATTATTGTCAAGTGGATTAGTAATTGTGGCATTCATTATTAATTTGATATTTTTTTGTTAATTAGAATTAGTTAGTTAATTAATTAGTTATTTATGTCATATTATATTATTGTCTTACTAATATGCAAGTTTATTATTCTATTTTATTTGTGTTTGTGTAATTTATTATTAATTTTATTATGTTTTGTTAATTACTAAAGTTATTAATTTCAAATTATATTATTGTCTTAATATTATGCAAGTTTATTATGCTATTTTATTTGTTTTTATTTAATTTATTATTAATTTTATCATTTTGTAGCTAATCAGAAAAGGTATTAATTTCATATTATATTATTGTCATACTATTACACAAGTTTATAATGCAGTTAAATTTGTTTCTGTGTCATTTTTTAAAATAATTTTATAATTTTTTTGTTAATTAGAAATGTTATTTATTCAATTTTATATTATTGTCTTATTAATATGCACGTTAATCATGCAATTTTATTTTAGTTTGTTAAATTTATTAGTAATTTTATAATTTTTTGTTAATTAGAAAAGTTATTTATTTCATATTATATCATTTTCATATTATTACACACGTTTATAATGCAATTTTATTTGTTTGTGTAATTTTTTATAAATGTTATAATTTTTAGTTAATTACAAAAGTTCTTTATTTCATATTATATTATTGTCATAGTATTACACAAGTAAATTCTTCAATTGCATGTGTGTTTGTGTCTATTAATAATACATTTATAAGTTTTTAGTTAATTACTTTAATTTATTATTTCTTTATTATTAATTCATTATTATCCAAGTTTATTCTTCACTTGTATGTGTATTTGTGTAATTTCTTATTAATTAGATTTTTTTTGTTAATTATACAAAAGGTATTTATTTCATATTATATTATTGTCTTATTATTATGCAAGGTTGTTCTTCTATTTTATTTGTGTTTGTGTAATTAAATGTAATGGATAGAAGATATATATTTGCCATATATTACATTTATTAATTACTATATTATTGCAATTAAATCACAATGCATTTTATTTACACTCATACACACACTAAATATGTAAATACATTTTAAAAAGTATTGTGATGTAATAGCAGTTTACTAACAATTCATTTTTGATTTTTATAACTGTAAGATTTATATCTCTCAAACTCTCTTAGACGTAAAAACCTTTTAAAGGTGAAGGAGCTAGATTGTGTCTCTGATTTTGAGATCATCAGGCAGATGGGAATATGTGACCCGGCATCTAAAACTTTCCTAAGAGACTCTCTGAATAGCTGTAAATTCGAGGGCAAATATTTGGAAAACACGAGAAAGGTTATGGCTATCCTCTGAGAAATGACTGGCAGACCTGTGTATATTAATAGAGCTGTACACGTCAAGCACTGCGGGAGTTCTTCCACACAAATACGCACATGCATTATTTACCAGAGCTGTTGTTGGATCTGTACGTAAGATATGTACGTTGGATCAGAAAAAAACAGCTGACAGATTTCTTCATCCACAGACCACCAGGCTTGTAATGTACACACATTCACTTCCTATGGATGTTTGATTCTGCAATTATGGCTGCTAGTTTTCTCAATTCCTGAATTCAATAGCACAGTCCAGCGTATCCACAAATAAACTGCTTTACACTAAATGCTGATTTTTTTCTTTTAGAATTTTGTTTGCTGATTTATAGAGCCTAGCAGGGTTAAACGATGTATTAAAATTTAAACAGTAATTTACAGAATAAATCATTATGCTTTTTTGTATTGATTGTATGATTTACTCAAACACATACAGTGTTACTATATGTTACTGTTACTGTAAACCGTAAAATCAGAGTGTGTGTGTAATTTATACCGTATAATATTTATTATAACATGTAGAATATTTATTACTATTTATTTTTTTACAACCAGCAACCTTCTTTGCTATTAATTTAATATATTTTGCATTAAGGGCGACACAGTGGCGCAGTGGCTAGCACGATCGCATCAGTTGTCATTTGGCATTTCTGTGTGGAGTTTGCATGTTCTCCCCGTGTTGGCGTAAGTTTCCTCCACAAGTCCAAAGACATGCGGTATATGTGATCTTTTTTGGCTTAGTCCCTTTATTAATCTGGGGTCACCACAGCGGAATGAACCACCAACATATCCAGCATATGTTTTACGGAGTGGATGCCCTTCCAGCTGCAACCCATCACTAGGAAACACCCACACACTCTCATCCACACACACATACACTACGGACAATTTAGCTTACCCAGTTCACCTTTAGCGCATGTCTTTGGATTTGTGGGGGAAACCGGAGCAGCCGGAGGAAACCCACACGAACACGGCAAGGACATTTCACAGTAAAATTTTTCCAAATTTTCAATTTTCAGACAAATTTTCACAGTATGTCTAATAATATTTTTTCTTCTGGAGAAAGTCTTATTTGTTTTATTTCGGCTAGAATAAAAGCTGTTTTAAATTTTTTAAGAACCACTTTAAGGTTTTAAGGTTTTTTTTACTGTCTACAGAACAAACCATCATTATACAATAACTTGCTTAATTACCCTAACCTGCCTAGTTAACCTAATTAACCTAGTTAAGCCTTTAAATGTCACTTTAAGCTGTATAGAAGTGTCTTGAAAAATATCTAGTCAAATATTATTTACTGTCATCATGGCAAAGATACAATAAATCAGTTATCAGAGATGAGTTATTAAAACTATTATGTTTAGAAATGTGTTGAAAAAAATCTTCTCTCAGTTAAACAGAAATTGGGGGAAAAAAAATTAACGGGGGCTAAAAATTCAGGGGGGCTAATTATTCTGACTTCAACTGTATACGGCTATATGAAGAGAGAATTATGAGTAGGGTGGGATGGCATTCCTACCTGTAAATGTGCGTTTCATGTCAAATACGAAAGTGAAAGCATACTGAACTATTAACCAGAGCTGTTTATCCGTTAGGAAAATTCACCGAACAGCAGTCTTGGTTTATCTGTTATTTCTCTCTATAATGTAAAGCCAATAATACATAATACTAGCAAAGGCTATGAATGAGAAAGTCTTACCTCTGATTTATATCTGGTGACGATGTCTGTGGGTGTCACTATTCAAAATAAAAGTGCAGCTTTTCACTTATAATGTCTTACAGCTCATCGCCATAAATTAAAATAAGGATGCATAACAGCTGAGCGGGTATCTGCAAAATAAATCCTGAAACTCTGACCAATGTAAGGAGAGTTTACTCGCGTGTGACTTGTTTTAGCTATTTAGGTTTAGAAACTTTGCCGTGTGAAAGCAAACCACACCAAGAACACAAAGCAACATTGTGACAATTTTAATCCCTGTTTCGGAACAAAAGAATCGATTCACGGGTGTGAAAGCACCCTTAAATTATGTGCAAAAACCTTTTGTTTTGGATGCGATTAATAAGCACTACTTAATTTTTTAGGCTTTACGGTTTTATTGCTGAATGATAAGTTTATTAAATTAATCCAAAATTTGAGAAATTCTATGACACAGATTCTGTGTTGACGTACATCAGGATAAGAAAACAAACCATGTTTAAGAATCCCTAAAGCACGTCTCAGTATATCAGTCATGATGTTTCTGACTCTTGGTCTCTGTTTTGTGCGGTCTGCAGGTGAATATGACCACAGACCTGGAAGGCAGCGACATGTTGGCAGAGAAGGCAGACAGAAGAGAGTTCATTGACCTGCTGACCAAAATGCTGACCATCGACGCAGACAAGAGAATAACACCCATCGAGACCCTCAACCACCCCTTCGTCACAATGACACACTTGCTGGACTTCCCTCACAGCACACAGTCAGTTTTAATGAAGTTGTGATGTTTGTTTAATTAAATAGATTATGTATAAATCGCTGACCTAGTGTTTTTGGATTGTTGCAGTGTCAAATCCTGCTTCCAGAACATGGAGATTTGCAAGCGTCGGGTGAACATGTACGATACAGTCAATCAGAGCAAGACCCCCTTTATAACACATGTAGCCCCCAGCACCTCGACCAATCTCACCATGACCTTCAACAACCAGCTGAACACTGTGCATAGCCAGGTCAGTATTCACCAGTGCTGTCAAGTAACAAATTAAAAACAAACACTCAAATGACTGTAATTGAGTAGGTTTTCACAGGAATTGAGTAGTTTTAAAAATATAAACTTTGACTTATGACTTGAAAACATTTTTAGTGCCACTTTACGCCACTATTTCCCTTCAACCTGCAGTCGCTGCTTCATTTTTTTCATATTTTGTCTATGGTGATTGGCTGAAGTAGAATCAGTCCTGTGATTCCCGTCCAAACAAATCGCACGTAGAAAAATTGCAGCATACAGAACAACCTCAAGACACAGAAGACACAAAATCGTTGCTGATTATTAGAGACTGTTTAGACCGCATGTCACTGATGAGAAGATGACAGATGCCTACTGTATGATGACTGAAAATGCCAAATGGCCTTAAACTATAATTAAATGCACTACAGAATGTTACGTTTTCACACGCACAAATTGAATGTAAACACATTAGCCTTTCACAGTGTAATACTCACTACTCGGGAGGGCTACTCTTTACTCATACTTTGAGTTATTTTTACAACAGAGACTTCTACTCTACTTGCATGATTGTATGATACACCCCAAATTAAAAAACAGTCTTTATTTGCTCATTGTGAAACTGTCCACTCTCTGGTTGCCAACATACTTCAAATGATCTAATTATATAATTTTGGAAGATTTCAATTAACTGAGCATCTTTCTGCTTACTAAAATGTAAATAAAATTCTATTAAAATAGAGGCAGAACAATCAAAGAAACAATTAAAAAGTTGAAGTCAGAATTATTAGCCCCCCTCTGAATTTTTTTTCTTTTTTCAAATATTTCCCAAATAATGTTTAACAGAGCAAAGAATTTTTCACAGTATGTCTGATAATATTTTTTCTTCTGGAGAAAGTCCTATTTGTGTTATTTTGGCTAGAATAAATGTATTTTAAACCATTTTATGATCAGAATTTTTAGCCCCTTTAACTATATATATTCTTCAATAGTCTACAGAACAAACCATCATTAAAAAATAATTGCCTAATTACCCTAACCTGCCTAGTTAACCTAATTAATCTAGTTAAGCCTTAAAATGTCACTTTAAGCTGTATAGAAGTGTCTTGAAAAATATCTAGTCAAATATTTTTTACTGTCATCATGACAAATATAAAATAAATCAGATATTAGAAATGAGTTATTAAACTATTATGTTCAGAAATGTGTTGAGAAAATCTTCTCCGTTAAACAGAAATTGGGGGGCTAATAATTCTGACTTCACCTGTACTTGAAAAAACAATCAACTTAATTTTAACATAAAATATATGTGTGATAAACACACTTACATAGAAACTATACATAAATATGCTACATTGATATTTAAATATATAATTTGTATCATATACATATATATATTTTAAATGTAAATATAAACAAACATTTAATCAAATATGTGCATGCATGCATGTATTTATATATACATAATACTCTACTTGCATGATTATATGATGCATTCCGCATTAAAAAATAGTCTTCATTTGCTCATTGTGAAACTGTCCACTCTCTGGTTATCAACACACTTTAAATAATCTAGTTATAACATTTTGGAAGGTTTCAATTAACTGGGTATGCTTTTGATAAATACATTTATTTTAGCAATTAGAATTTAGCTAAAAAAAAAATGTAAAAAACAAACAAACAAACAAACTTGCAATCTAGAAAAATAAAATGTATGAAATAATTAATAATTAATTATACAAATATGAAGTAAAACAGAAAAGGATTTAATAGGGCATTGTATATTTTATATACAATAATTATACACTGCAGTATTGTAAATTATCAAATGTATTTTAGAAAGAAGATAAAAATATAATTATTTAAATAAAAAAATGAAATGACTAGAATTGTATTTAAATAAATTTAAAATAAATATTTACAAATAATTAAGCCATAGACCGAACATTTAAGCATTTGAAAAGGTTTTTTTAAATGTCATGTTAAACCAGATAATAAAGTAATTTACATGTTTATAGTATATAAATAATTACTTATAAATTAAAAACAAGCAAAAATAAAATAATTATCTTCATCAGAGAAAGCAAACATATCCTCGTGGATGCAAAAATGCTTTGCTATAAAACAAGACAAGATTAATAAAAGAAAAAAAAATTTAAATCCAGCATAAGGACCAGCTTCTTTATTGAACACTATTGCATATAAAACTAAATGTTTCTTCATGCTTGCTACGATATAAGGTCTTTTAATGCAAATGAAACCTCAAATCTACAGCTAGGTCAGAGCCCACACAACGACAAGCCATATGCTAATAAAAACCTTACTTTCAATTGCAACCTAAGCCCTCTCTGATCTCTAGTTCCCTTAATTTCCCCTTAAAGCCACAGATAATTAATTACACTACATGCACAGACTCATTAGCAGCGGGACAATCCAAAGAAATTAGTGTAGCATTGGCCCATTGACCACTGGCAGTATCGGATGGCTTCCTTCAGTGGACAGAACACCAGTCATATCATGAGCCATTTAGGCTGTGTATGTGTGTGTGTGTGTCTGCTTGTTTTTATATCCCGGTGGGGACCTAATCCTTTATGCACACAGACACATGGGGACTTGTGTCACTATAGGGACCAAAATTGAAGTCTTCACAGGTAGACATGTTGGTAAATCATACAGAATAAAGTATTTTGAAAATGTAAAATGCAGAATGTTTCCTGTGAGGGTTGGCTTTGGGGCTAGGATTAGGTGTTAGGTTATACTTTAAGAAATAGAGGTACAGAAGCTGTTACTGGGGCGGTACTTTTTCAAAAAGTACATTTTTGTACTTTACAGCTGCACATTAGTACCTATGAGGTTCACTTTTGTACAGATTTGTACTTTTTAGGTATTAATATGCCCCTTTAAAGGGCCACGAAACCCTCGTCTCAGCAGGTGTTTTCACACCTCTAGTTTGAAAAAAGCCAGGAAAGTGGGTGAGTCAAGCTTTGTTTAGGTTGGAGTGTCGAGTGGTGAAAGAGGAAAGGGTTTG
The DNA here is from genome assembly GCF_903798145.1 of Danio aesculapii. NCBI lineage: Eukaryota > Metazoa > Chordata > Actinopteri > Cypriniformes > Danionidae > Danio > Danio aesculapii. Next base: position 39,140,933 of record NC_079452.1, on the reverse strand, counting down.
CATGAAAAGGGGAATTTTATTAAGTGAACTACAGCTGATTTTCACAGCAGCAAAACAAACACAGACGTAGGGGAGATAGATAGTAACTGCGTTTACATGGACATCAGTAATCAAATCATTTGCCTTAATCTGAATAAGACAATATTATGATTATGGTGTTTACATGAGTTGCTTTTTGAATGTTCCTTTCATGATCCCGTTTCACATGTTATAGCACAATGTGATTAACGTCATTGTGTCACTGCACTACGCACTTCCTCTGGAGTTTCATGTCATTTCGGGTGTTTCATTCCTAATTTGTGGACTATAACTGCAGTTCGGAACTTTCACTTTCATTCAGGAACATTTCATGCATTGATGTTGGATGCGAAGATCTACTGGAAGAGTGTTGTTTTAATGGAATTTTTGATACCAGCGGATCTTTCACTCCATAATATTGTAGTAAAATTAACATACTAAAAAACTTAGCAACTAAATCATTTTGACTAAGATATGTCTTTAAAAACTGAAAGAGTGCTGCTGACGATACTAACTAACTCATCAGAATAAACATAAACAAAACAACATTGATCACACACTTACCAAATCCATAGAGACGGGACAATCAACACAAACTGGTACAGTGTCTTTTTGTAAAAGAAGACAAGTGGCAAATCCAGATTTTACCATTTCCAGATGCAAAAATGTTCCTTACAAACATATTTTTGTCGCGTGTTAGCAGATCACTGTAATCCACACATGTCCACACGCAATCGGTTCTCTTATTGCAAGAAAAATGGAAACAAAACCTTCGTTGCAGCACATTTATAAACACAACACTGATGACTCTTGTCTCCAAACAATTCTTCTTCCACTTTTTTTACGGTTGGCAAAACAACGTGGCGTCTCTCTGAACGCTGTTACAGGTAAAAACAGTCTTCGAAGCTATATCATGCATATTAATGAAGTTGCACCTCATTCACATTTAAGCGCGCTGATTGGTTCAAGCCAAGTCTTTCTCATGAATTAATGCTGAAAACTCAAACACGTCATGTTGTACCGGCTGGTACAGACATCCAGCTTGATGCTGGAATTTACACAATTATCTCATGGCCGTTATGTAGCTTCTAAGTTTCTTTTCAAACCAGAAGAACAAATTTACTCAAATTTTTAGTGAAATATATGTGTCCTAATAGTGTTTTTAGCAACGTGGGACATATGTATGACTGTCAACAGCTCAAAAAATACGTTTTGGTGTTTCATGACCCTGTTGAACTGGAACAAAAAAATCAGCTTTTGAAAGGTGCCGCCCCAGTGACAGATTGTGTCCCTTTGTTTCTGAGAGTGTAGGGGGATAGACTATACGGTTTGTATTGTAGAAACATCATTACGTCTGTGAGAGTCCCCACTGGGATATAGGAACAAGTCTGTTAGTGTGTGTGCGAGTGTGTTTGCGCGAATGTGTGTGTCCAGCCTTGCAGCCCTCTGTCACAATGTGCTGATTAACAACATGACAGCCTCCACTTCCTGCTTGGCTTGCATTTTAGTACTTTGCAGCCTTAAGGATTGCACCACTTTGTTTCCTTCTCTCCTTTTGTTTCCTCCTGTTTTGCCTCAGTGCAGTTTAGCTTCACCGGGGAGCGTTTGTCTAAACTGCTGACAGAGGCCCAGGCTTGAATCCCATAATGCCTTCATTTCTGACTTCTTAGATCGGCTCAAACCCGGACTTTTTCCCCCTTCGAATAAACATGTCTAAAGTCAAAAAGTCAGACGGCTGTAATGTTATAGCATTCCGGCTTCTCTCTAAGATCACGAACACTGTCTGGGGTGTGTTCGGAATGGTATAAGCTTGTGTAGCATTAGCCAGCTGTGAGGCTGAAGTGTTTATTTTGCGTGATGAATGCCACGGCGGTGTATTGATTAACTCTCTCCCCCGGTGCTCGTCGGCCTTGCTAAACGGGAAAATGAAAAATGAAAAGCCTGTACTGAATTCTCCCCATACAAACCTTAATGAAAAGTCTATAATTACTAGCGGTGGCATGAGATGAAACAGTATTGCTTTGGTAACAGATGAAAGTAAATAACACAATCCTCAATTAAACAAACAGGTTTCGATGCTGCGCCAGAATTTGGCCGCATCCTTTTTGTCTACTGTATTGTTCAGTTTGGAGCATTGAAGATCAGTGGTCTAGATTAGTGGTTACCAGCCTGGGGGTCACCAAAGATCCATAAGGGGTCATTAAAAGTTTGAAGGTTGAAAAAGATACCAGTTTTATGATATAAATTATTGACCGTTTGTTTAGTCTTTTTAACAAATTATTGAAAGTGTATTTATTACAGCATAAAGCAAAATTCTTCAAGCATTTCTGCCTTTCTTTAAGCACTACCTACTATCAGAAAGTGGATTTACATTTTCATTCCAGCTGTCTGCAGATTTTGTTCAGACCGTAGACTGGATCACGCAAAAGCAAATGTTAGACAAAAAAATAAATAAAAAATTGATTTTTGTATTTGAACATAGTAAATCTTAGTTAATAATGTTTATTTTTCATTTGTTTATGTTATTATTTTAATCATTACCTGTTGTTGCAATAATTTAAAATCTAACAATGGTCGTTAATGATTTTGACTGATAAAACATGGGTCTCTTGGTATAAAGGTTGGGAAACACTGGTGATAAATCTCATTCTACAATATTATTATTTACCTGTAGTAATGTTGTATACACAAATAAATGTATGAAGAAGAAATGGTTGAAGAGACACTCAAAATTGACATTTTATAAATTCAGCATGACAATTTAGAAAGACTTTTTACAAAGTCTTATCATTTACACGTGACCTATTCAGACTTGACCCTCGATCTTGTTGCTTTACACCTTTTTGGGTGGAATATTTTTTTATGTTGTTGATCTATTTTTTGAAATAACTAGGGATGAAATGATTAGGGATGTCCAGAACCAATCACTTGATCGGAAATCGGGCTCGATCACGCGGTTTAAGACTTGATCGGAATCGGCCATTAATTCCCCATTAGGTCTCGAATATATACAGTTGAAGTCAGAATTATTAGCCTCCTTTGGAATTTTTCTTCTTTTTAAAATATTTCCCAAATGATGTTTAACAGAGCAAGGAAATTTTCACAGTATGTCTGATAATATTTTTTTTCTTCTGGAGAAAGTCTTATTTTATTTATTTATTTATTTTTGGCTGGATAAAAAGCAATTTTTCTTTAAAAAAAACATTTTAAGGTCAAAATTATTAGCCCCTTTAAGCAATTTTATATATATATATATATATCTATATATATATATAACAGAAACAGCAACGCATGCGGCATGACATCACTTTGTTGCAGACACGCTATTGGTTAAATGCCGGCAAAGTAGGGCACAGAGGCAGCTTGAAGCTGAAAGCGTGAGTATGTCTGCTGTCTGGAGGTATTATAATGTTGATGACGACAACATTGCCATAGCAAACTGTGAGATATGTAAACTTGAAATTGCCTGCTGGGTTTTTTCAGTTGAGGTGCTATTTGTTTTTGTATTAGATTTTTTTATATTTACTGTTGCACTAAAGTCCAAAAGTGAAGAATTAATGTTATGTTTTACTTGATTGTTGAAGCTACCTCACAGAAGTGCTCTGTTTGTCAACAGTTGTTGAATGTTAAAATAAGGTGAATTTAAAAAAAAATAAGGAACATCCTGGATCTGTTTATGTATTTTAGAAGGATTGAAGTATTTTGGTATCTGTAGATACTCAAAAATCAAATGACTCGGACTCTAGGGCATGCCTAAAATGGACTGAAATCCAAGCACTGGACCATTTTTTGTAGTTTTGTAAGTGCTGAACTTGACAGGGTTTCTACACAATTTCACAAAATTCCATACTTTACAAGACCCAAATTTCCACATTTCTCTGTATTCAAGTGATGAACTGGAGAGAAACACTTATGCCAGGTGTTACGTGTTTAAGTTGTTAAAATATTAAAGAGGATGAAACGTAACATTCAGTGAGTCTACTGATGCTGGATGACAGAGAATACAACGACCACTTGTTAAGTGAAACAAATTAAGTATTTAATATTAAGTGAATGTCAGACAATGAGAGAATGCATTACAAATGTAAAGTTAAATAATTAAATTAAAGAAAATAGGAGTGTTGCCAAAACAAAGAAATAAATATAACAAAACGATCTAACTAAACCCCAACCCACTAAACTGACTAACCAAAGAAAAATGCAGAAACAAAACCGTAATCTTCAGCACGAAGCTTAACTAAACTTCATAACCTCAAACAAAATTACACATGTGGCAACGCCTCCTTAAACTAACTAACAAATAAATATCATAAACTGCTCACCTTACTAGAGTTCTCGTAAAGTACACACTGTTAGCCATTAGCAAAACACAATTCTCATATAATCCAATTCTCACAAAGATCGTTCAATTTCTCACTAGATAATACTGAGCTGCACAAGCATATCTAATAAAGTGGTCTCTTGATAAAGAGAAAACTAGAATACAGCAAATTGTAAGCAAAACATAAGCAAAACACAGATGAACAGGCTGGCCGACACAAGTGAGGAGTCTGGCTGTAAGCCAAGCGCTCCTCAAGAACAGCGCAAGCGCACGGCTTTTATACGGAGCGGACCCGGTTTTGATTGGCGTGTCGATGGTGATTGACAGCTCCTTGGACCAATGGTTGCACACCTAGAACCAGCACATGACACACAGCGGAAGAAAAAGAAGAGCACGCAAAACAGAACAAACAAAACATACGTGAAACGTAACACTTCCCCCCTCAAAAAAAATTATATACATAATTACAATGTATATAATTTACTCACTCCAACCCCCAACACTGCAAGCTCTGGATAGCGCATCAGCCATGACGTTCTCGGACCCCCTCTTGTGTTTGATCACCAGGTTATATCCCTGGGTTACCAAGGACCAACGCATCAGTCTCTGGTTATGGTTGTACATTCTACCTAAAACACTAGAGGATTATGGTCAGTAAACACAGTAACAGGAAAACCACTTGAACTCACATACACATCAAAAAACTGCAAAGACATTAACAATGCCAGTGTTTCCTTCTCAATGGTCGAATAGTTTACTTGATGCTTGTTGAACTTGCGAGAAAAATAACATACTGGATGTTCAATACCATGGGCGTCTTCTTGTATGAGCACTGCACCTGCTCCAACAGCGCTCGCATCAATCTCCAACGTAAAAGGTTTCGTGACATCTGGTGCGGCCAACACAGGTGCGCTACATAAGAGAGCTTTTATGTTTTCAAATGCCTGCTGACAATCATCAGACCATGCGAATTTGCAAGATGGACTAAGCAATGATGTTAACGGATTCGCAACGGTTGAGAAATTCTTACAGAAATTGCGATAATAACCCGCCATTCCTAAAAATCGACGCAGTTCTTTTCGCGTAGTTGGAATGGGGAATTCTGCAATGGCATTTATTTTCGCATTCACCGGTTTCACTTGACCATGACCTACCTCTTTACCTAAATATGTGACTGTAGCTTGTCCGAAATCACATTTGGCAAGATTTATCGTGAGAGATGCTTTCTCAAAACGCATGAAAACTTCCCTGAGAGTGGAAATATGATTTTCCCAGCTATGGGAATAAATCACGACATCATCCAAGTATGCATTACAATTTTCAACTCCAGCTAACACGCAGTTAATGAGTCTCTGAAATGTGGCTGGCGCGTTACGCATGCCGAAAGCCATTACGCAATATTGCATAAAATTATCCGGAGTCACAAAAGCAGACAAATCGGATGCACGAGCTGTGAGTGGTATTTGCCAGTAGCCTTTTAATAAATCTAATTTACTAACAAATATTGCTGAGCCAATATTATCCACGCAGTCTTCCATGCGTGGAAGAGGAAAACAGTCAGGAACAGTCACAGCATTAAGTTTTCTATAATCGGTGCAAAATCTAGCAGTACCGTCACTTTTCGTGACCAGTAAACACGGTGAACTCCATGGACTACAACTCGGTTTTGCCAAACCATGGTTCAGCAAATAATCAACCTCGGCTTTCATTATGGAACGTTTCGCAGCACTCACTCTGTACGCATTCTGTTTGATCGGTCTAGCAGTACCCACCTCGATGTCATGTTGCAAGACTGTAGTACAGGACGGCACATCACTGAAAAGCTTTGGAAAAGAACTGATTAACTCTTTAATGTCATTACTCTGTGAATCGGGTAGATGTAAATGAGAATCTAAGTCAGCAAGAACTTCAGAATTTGAAAGTCGAGCGCACTGTTGATATTCGTGACGCACAATCAATCCATCATCTTCAGATGAGTTAGACTCAGAATCAAGAACTTCAGATACCAGAGCAGTAGTTGAAATATCAGTTTCAGTTCCCTTTTGGTCTGTACAAATCGACTCTCTAGAGTGGTAAGCTTTCAACATGTTAATGTGACAGACACGGGACTTTTTTCGGCGATCGGGCGTGCCAATCACATAATCAGTATCACTCAATTTCTTTATCACTTTGTATGGGCCAGCAAAACGTGCAGAAAAAGCAGACCCAACAACAGGCAACAATACTAATACTTGGTCTCCTTCATTGAAATTACGCAAAACAGATGCACGGTCGAATTTCTTCTTCATAGTGGTCTGTGCGTTCAGTAAAGACTCTTTCGCTAGTGAACAAGCTTGGTGTAATCTTTCACGAAATTTGCTCACATAATCTAAAACATTCGTTTTAACACTTGTGACCGGAGAAAGTATATTCTCTTCGAGTACTTTGAGCGGTCCTCGGACGGAATGTGAAAAAATTAACTGTGCTGGGCTGAAGCCTAGACTATCCTGAACTGCCTCTCTAATAGCAAATAAAACTAAAGGTGTACCCTCATCCCAGTCTTTCTCTGTGTCCATGCAGTACTTACGAAGCATTGACTTCAACGTCTGGTGGAACCGTTCTAAAGCGCCTTGGCTCTCTGGATGATACGCACTGGCTGTTCTGTGAGAGATGTTTAAGGTCTTCAGTACTTGTGCAAAAAGTTTTGAAAGAAAATTCGTACCTTGGTCAGTTTGAACTACTCGAGGTAAACCAAATGTTGAAAAGAATTTCACTAGTGCTTTTACCACCACAGGCGCAGTGATTTTCCGTAGCGGAACAGCTTCGGGAAACCGCGTCGCCGTACACATGATAGTTAATAAGTATTGGTTTCCAGCCTTTGTCTTGGGCAGAGGACCAACACAATCAACTATAACATGTGAAAAAGGTTCACCCATAACTGGTATTGGAACAAGCGGTGCTCGTGGAATTACTTGGTTTGGCTTACCTGAAAACTGACATGCCTTGCATGTTCTACAAAACTTCGCTACATCCGACTTTAACCTAGGCCAAAAGAAATGCTTCAGAATTCGTTGGTAAGTTTTCTTAATACCTAAGTGTCCTGAAAGATCGTGATCGTGAGCCAGGGAGAGTACCATTTGCCTGTAACACAAAGGAATGACAATTTGATTTACGACTGCCCATTCATTCGTAATATCTGGACACCACTTACGCATCAGTAATCCATTGTCAATATAGAAAGCAATTTTTCTTCTATTGGCAACTTCCATCGGAACAACTAAAGAGAAGATATTGCGCAGAGAACCGTCTTCTTTTTGTGCTGCAATAATCTTTTCTCTGGTCACTTGCAATTTCAAATCACACACTGTTTCTGGAACATCGCATTTCTCATCAGTTTTGTTCTCAGTCATCAACACATCGTTCTCAAAGCTAGGTGCCATAAAAGTCGAAGCCAGATCATCCGCATCAGCGAATTTACGGGCTTGCGCTCGCGTAACGGCGCACGCAGGAAACACATTAGGATAATGTTTTATCAAATCGTCCGAATGATCAGACAACACAGGTTTCTCACACACCTCTAATACTGGCATGAATTTACCGCCAGCAAGATCATTGCCAAGAATGAAGTGTACACCGGGCACAGGTAAACTTTCACGCACACCAACTTTCACAGAGCCAGTATACAAATCAGACTGCAGGTAAATTTCATGAAGTGGAACTTTCGTAACACCCATCTCAATCCCTCGCACTAGTACATGACTTCCACAGAATGTCTCATCAGAAAGTGGCAAAACGTCAGCAGCAATAAACGAAATCATCGCACCCGTATCACGGAGGATGGTTGTTTTAACCGGACTCGTGGATTTATCCACGGACACAAAACCTTCCAGAAGAAAAGGCTTATAACTGGGATCTGCATCCAGCCTATCAGAAACTGCCTGAGTTTTACCAACATCCACTGTCTTTACAAAAGCAACACTTTTAGGAACAGAATTTTGTTGCTTACGCTTTAACACAGCACAATCTGCTATTAAATGTCCAGTTTTATGGCAATAATAACAGGCCCTCTCGTCACCGGTTTTTACTATCTGATTTTTAAAACGGGTTGGACTTTTCGAAATGGAATTTGCTAATGCTTTTTCAACACGAGCAGGGGTGAATACATTCTTGTGAGTCAGTGCAAATTCATCAGCGAGAACTGACGCTTGCGATAATGAAGTTACTTTCTGTTCGTTTAAATAAACGACAACACGTTCGGGCACACAACTTTTGAACTCTTCTAGCAAGACTAATTCACGCAACGTTTGGAAATTTGACACTTTACTAGATGTGCACCATTTGTCAAATAGCACACACTTTTCTCTTGCGAACTCTACAAAAGTCTGATTAGCGGTTTTTTTATGATTTCGAAAACGCTGACGATATGCTTCTGGTACAAGCTCGTAAGCTCTCAAAACTGCAGCTTTAACAACTTCATAATTTAAACTGTCCTCTAAGGACAAAGCAGCGCACACTTCCTGAGCTTTTCCTGATAATTTGCATTGTAACAACAGAGGCCAAATTTCTTTAGACCAGTGTAACGCAGAGGCAACTCGTTCAAAAACATTGAAATATGAGTCGACCTCTGATTCTCTGAATTGAGGAACAAGAGGAATATGTTTACTCACGTCAAATGTACTACTCGAGAATCCTGATCCAGTCGTAGAAGTGGTGACTTGCACAGGTGGCACTTGCCCTTGTGAAACTGGTGTGTCTCTAGCAGCCTTTATCTCAAGTTCACGCAACTTGACTTCTTTGTCAGCCTCGATCTCCAGGCGACGAATTTCAAGGCGCAACTCCATCTCAGCGTGACGCTTTGCCACTCTATCGCGCTCTTCCATTTGGACTTTTGCCAAACGCAACTTAAGACGCGCGTCACCTCCAGACTCAGCCATAGTCGGAGTAAAAGGTTCGAAAGGTGGCAAACCTGCTTTGGATTCAGAACCCTCCTCCGCAGCAGCTTCGCTTGCTTCCTTACCATCAGAATTAAGAGTGCAGACGTCATCGCCAGGTAAACTTTGCTGACTCTCAGTAGCCGACTGCAACACACCCAGTTCACCTAATTTGTGCATAACAACGCTCTTAATTTCTCGTTTTAACTGCTGTTTAGAAACCTTAATTTTAAAGTGCTCAGCGACGCGAATTAAATCATCCTTTCTGCATTTATCTAGTTGTTCAATAGTCGGTGCATTAACAAAATGTTCCAAATCAAAATCAGCCATACTCGTGATAAGTTTGTCTGACTCACAGTAACGTAGACACCTGCTCTTTAATCAAACCTTCCTGTTCACAAATGTTTCTCTGTTTCACCAGCAACAATAGATCTCACAATGCTCATCCAAATTTAAGGATATCCCAAATAAAAGGAATTATCCCACCGCTGCCACCATTAAATGTTACGTGTTTAAGTTGTTAAAATATTAAAGAGGATGAAACGTAACATTCAGTGAGTCTACTGATGCTGGATGACAGAGAATACAACGACCACTTGTTAAGTGAAACAAATTAAGTATTTAATATTAAGTGAATGTCAGACAATGAGAGAATGCATTACAAATGTAAAGTTAAATAATTAAATTAAAGAAAATAGGAGTGTTGCCAAAACAAAGAAATAAATATAACAAAACGATCTAACTAAACCCCAACCCACTAAACTGACTAACCAAAGAAAAATGCAGAAACAAAACCGTAATCTTCAGCACGAAGCTTAACTAAACTTCATAACCTCAAACAAAATTACACATGTGGCAACGCCTCCTTAAACTAACTAACAAATAAATATCATAAACTGCTCACCTTACTAGAGTTCTCGTAAAGTACACACTGTTAGCCATTAGCAAAACACAATTCTCATATAATCCAATTCTCACAAAGATCGTTCAATTTCTCACTAGATAATACTGAGCTGCACAAGCATATCTAATAAAGTGGTCTCTTGATAAAGAGAAAACTAGAATACAGCAAATTGTAAGCAAAACATAAGCAAAACACAGATGAACAGGCTGGCCGACACAAGTGAGGAGTCTGGCTGTAAGCCAAGCGCTCCTCAAGAACAGCGCAAGCGCACGGCTTTTATACGGAGCGGACCCGGTTTTGATTGGCGTGTCGATGGTGATTGACAGCTCCTTGGACCAATGGTTGCACACCTAGAACCAGCACATGACACACAGCGGAAGAAAAAGAAGAGCACGCAAAACAGAACAAACAAAACATACGTGAAACGTAACACAGGTCATGTGAGAAAAAAAACGCAATAGCAATGATTTTTTTGATGATTTTTTTTATTTGATGAAGTTTGTCTGCTTTGCTTTCTAGTCTTTCAGCTAAACATTATAGTCATTTGAAGGCTTGACTGATTAGTCCCCCCAGCAGATTCAGTGTAATCTTTTGTCATTGTCAGCCTGCTCCTCCAAAAATCGTACTGTATGATTTTTATATTTAGAAAACTATGAATCCATACTTTGATTCGCTTTTTCCATACTTTTACAGACTTGGAAATGACTGCAAATTGCCTATAGAAACCCTGACTTTAGTAGACCAGATTCAAACTTTCCAAATGAGCTCCAAAGCTCTAAATGATGTCTGAGCAGCATGCACACTGGCCACTAAACCATGGCTCTAACCTTTTTTGTTATAATTTTAGCAGGACAGACTCGACCTCAGATTTCCCAAATAAGCTCTTTTGCTCAAAATAATAAAGGCGAAGCATGTGCACTGACTACTAAGCCATGGCCCAGACCTTCTTTATCATTTTGAACAGCAATCACACTCTTTCCTACATCTAGTGGTGTTACCGCACTAATATTTTTTCTTCTGGCTATATTCTTGGCTTGCGTTTGAGAAAGAGAGCGACTATGATAGAAGAACCCGCACAGCTCTTTTGAGAAGCACATTCAGTTCAGCGTTCTAGATGGAGGAGAGGGAGTTCCCTCGTTCATCAAACCTCCTAGACGGCACAAATTCCACATTGATAGATGAATAAACAGATGAATGTGCTGCAGTCAGGCTGGATTAAAAAGCACTGGAGGGGAAATCCAGCACAGAGGCTTTGAAGAACAGATTTTCTCTCCCCTCACCAGTTAGATCTGTGTGTATGTTTAATCATAGCTTTAGCGCAAAGAGGGATCATTATCTGTTGCTAATGAGACCGAGCAAATTCAATGAGTTGAAGGGTCCTAGCATTGATAGAGATTGTAACACAAGAGCATTGATTGAAGCTCTCTCACCTCCTCTTCCCTCACGCTCAATAAGTCATTTTATAGAACATGCCTGAATCCTAATGTCGAATCCTAGTTCGTTACCAACACGGTTTTGGTATTCGCTCTGTAAAATTACTCAAGATTTACTATTAAACATGTTTCCTTTGCATGTTTCCATTGGCTAATCATTTTTTGCACATCCTCCCTACATTTCAAGAAACATTTTCGTTCATTATTTGATATTGTTTGAAATTTTGTGCCTCATTTTTGCTCCACTCAATCCCCACACCCACTTCCTCATGCTTTTGTTTGTTTGTCTTTTGTTTGTTTGATCCCATTCGTTCCTTTAGGCCACCAACTTGGCACCCTCTTCCACCAGTGCCACCCTTTCCCTTACCAATCCCGATGTCTCCATACTAAATTACCAATCTGCACTCTACCAGCCTTCTGCGGCCCCCATGGCTGCCGTGGCACCCAGGACGATGCCTCTCCAGCCCGGTGCACCGCAACTCTGCGCCGCCCGACCCGATCCCTTCCAGCAGGCCCTCATCGTCTGCCCACCTGGCTTCCAAGGTAATTTAGATTACAATTTTTCTGATAGTCAGGTGTGTCCAAACCTGTTTTTGGTACGACTCCTACTTAAATTAAACACATCTGAATTTGTTAATTTGCATCTTCAGACTCACCAGAAGCTTCTAGAAAAGTGTTTTAAAGCTAAATTCTTCAGAATATTGGCGCTTCAGGAGCAAGACTAAACAGCTTTGGGCTAAATTCTGTCACTATTTCCTTGATGTTATTTATCAGTTTTCTAAATTGCCCGCCAGCTTTTTCCATGTAATGACAGTTTACAGTATTTGCATCAAACAAATAGGAGAAAAACAACATTTAAGTATAATAAAAGTGATTCATACAGTGAGCGCTTTCTATTCAAGTCATCAAACAGAAGATTTATGTGAGGATCATGCTGAAATTATGTTGTCATGCACTAATAAAATTCTACATAAACTACTTGGACCAAGGTATAGCAATATAAAAATTATTTTAGTTAAAAGTTGTATGACTAAAATATACTATAATATTTAAATATTTTGATGCATTAGATTAATCAAAACCGACATTAAACTTTTATAAAAGGTTTTTATTTATAATAAATGCTTTTCATTGGAACTTTTGAAAACAGAAATAAATAATAAATATTTTTAAGATAATCAGCATATTAGAATTATAATTATTGAGAATTTTAAAAGATCTTTAAAAATAGCTATTTTAATTTAATATTTTACCAAAAAAAATTATTATTATTATTATTTTTTATTATTATAAATTTTTAGTGTTTTATTGTTGATTGTAGTGTAGTGTAATGGCTGGTTTATATTTCTGCGTCGAGTGATCGGCGTGACCCATGCCTTGCCTTGCGCGCAGTTGTGCATTTATACTTTGGCGTGCTGTTTGTGTTACTCTGCAATAACACTCACGAACACTAGCTGGCAGTAGGTTTTTATTTAGTTTTTTCTGAATGCTACCTTAATGTACAAGCAGCTAAAACTTGCTCATTCAGAGGCGGGAACCGGGAGACTTGCAACAAATTTAATTATAAAGTAAACACAAAACAAAAGTTTCCATCTGGAGCTCCTTCACGGGACTCCACACTTGTAAACACTTGCTCCATCAGGCTCGCAGCTCTTAGCACTGCCCACGCTCGTCACCGCTACTAAACCGACCAATCACAGAGCTTGCACTACCCGGTTGCAACGTGTACACTCCAAAAAATTATCATTATTACTGCTGCTTGATCAAATGACCTGTTTAAAATGAGCAGAAACACAATTCTTTTCATTTGTTTGGCCGATTTATTTTTTTAATATTCAGTCCACTCAAATTTGTAAACCATTAAGTTAAATTAAGGGTTTTGTGTTGAGACAACATGGAGGAATTGTGTTGGTCCAACTACCTGGTTAAGGCATTTGTAGTTCCTAGCAAGCTTTGCGTGGGATTAAATTTAGAGGAAAATGGTGACCAAAAAAAAGTAATCTTAGGTGTTTAAAGTTCATAGAAAGACTTGTTAGAATTTAATCTTCACTTTAGTTTGGAGATTTAGAAGAGTTTCATGTTATGCTCTGAGTTTTTAGATTACCACCTTGTAGAATACAGGTGTCAATTCCAGTTCATGGAGGGCCGCAGCTCTGCATAGTTTAGTTCCAACTCTGCTTTAACACACTTACCTGTATGTTTCAAACAAGCCTAAAGGACTCAATTAGTTGGATCAGGTGTGTTTAATTATGGTTGGAACTAAACTGTGCAGAGCTGCGGCCCTCCAGGAACTGGAATTGACATCTGTGTTGCAGAAGCACCCATGCTTTGGGTTTTGGCAGCTTAATTAGCAAAAATACAGTTTGTTGCTTTGCTCAGTGAGCAATAACTGTCCTAAAATTAGTTCTGAGATCTGCTTAAAAATGGCTCTTTTAGTTGATTTAGGATAACTTTTATGTATTTTATGTATGTTTAAAGTGTATTTAAACTTTTATTTGATAAAATCATGTTGGACCAACTCAGTTTCATTTATTTGTGTAAATAGTTTTTTTTGTTGGAGCTAAACAAATTTATTGGATGGAAATAAAATGCCCTCAATTAAATTGAGTTGATCCAATGAGTTATTTTTTTGAGTAGTTACATTTCGTGAGCTGTGCCGAACCATATGCGTGCGCTTGACGCAGAAGTATAAATCGGCCTTAAGGGCCTTTGTTGTGGTATTTTATTTGGTCATTGTATGAAAGAAGCTGCCAAACTAAAAGATTATAAAGTTGCACAAGCTCAAAATAAGCAGATCATGACAGAATTTGACTTTCTATGTTTTTGCCATCCAATAACGTCTTCCCTGTTATTTCTTCCCAGGTTTGCAAGCATCGCCCTCTAAACACACTGGCTACTCTGTGCGGATGGAGAACGCAGTTCCCATAGTAACACAGGCCCCCGGTGCCCAACCTCTGCAGATCCAGCCAGGCCTTCTGACACAGGTACAGCCAGACATTGCCCCCATCACCACAGCAACACAAAGCCACATTTCCAAAACTAATTACACCCCTCAGCCTTTCCCAAATTCTCAATTACATTCGAGTTTGGCTCCGACGACGAGCAATTAGCATGACCTACTTTGTTTTAATGATATAAGTATAATTCACTCTTCCCTCAACGAAATCCAGAAGACACTCTCATTTCATGGCCAATAGATTAATTGTAGCCGGGTTGGATTTATCTCAGCATGCTCTGCTGTAGCAAACGCAATGACCTGCCTTTCCCCTTCCGGAGATTTTCCCCTCAATGATGCTTTGCTTTCCTGCCTCCACTGAGGTCTAGGAAACTGTGCTTCTTTCCTGGAGTTAACAGGAAGTCACGCTTTGATGAGCAAGACTGAGGTTGGCTTTAAATGAGGTCTGTAGATGCTGAGGGATTTGTCGACCCTCGGGAGCCACAAGGAAGGGCCCAGACGGCTTTTAAATTCGAGATGTTCAGAGCTGTTTAGCCAATTTGTAATTTATCTACAACTTTTTCAGAATTGCTGAGCTTAGCGCTTGTCGCTTTTTTTGAAGATTATACTCATAGTTCAGGCAAAGAATATTTACACACACTCAAGGCACACAACTCTCTTTCCTCTGTGAAATTTAAAAGGTGTATTTTTGATCATTGTTCTTGCTGTAGATTTTGATTGAACGTGTCCACGAAGCTTCACAATGACTCATCAGAAAATCTGTCTATTTTCCACACACATCACTTTTGCAAAATTAAAGTTGATATTTTTTTAAGCTCTTAATATCAATTCTAGTTAAACTATACATGCGAATAATAAAATTATCGTTTTTTAAAGTCATTCTAAATGTATAAGAATAGCAGAGTCCATACAGTATTGACACAGATAAACAATATACTTTTTTTCAGCTGATGAAACTATTAACAGCCAGACAGCCGATCAGAATCTATCGTAACATAAAGAGCTATAGCATTTAAAGTGATCCGATCTTGGTATAAAAAGATCTTAACAAATCAAGCTGAATTCAGACCACTAGAGGAAAATACTATTAATGAATACTAGGGGTGCAACGGCATCTACTCACAGTTCGGTATGTATCACGGTTTTAGGGTCACGGTTTCAGTACGGTACGGTTTGTACTATGCTTAGAAAAAAAAACTGCCTACAGAACAATTCAAAGAACAATAAACATATTTATTGGTTAATACAAACCTGTCAATTCAACAGCTTTACACATATAACTGCTGATTTGCATGTTCTCGCATTAATCGAATAAAAGTAAAGCATTTCGAAAATTGTATGTTCAAATAAATTGCTCAAGAAAAAGCTTAAATTTCCCCCTTTTCTATTTTGCATCTCGACTCAACAGTCTCAAACAATTATGCAGATAATAATTCAACATATCTTAATAATTAAGCACTTTTAAAGTATTGATTACTTCTGTTTACATTCTGTTTATATTACCTAGGCAACAACACATTTTTATTTATAATTTCGTTATGATTGTATTATGATTCCAGAGTGCTCCGTTAAACTTATCAGCACCATCGTAGTAAATAAGCAAAAAGAGAGCTTTCGGCTTTTCTCTCTTAATTCAGTGGAAACAGTTCTTAGCAGACAGCAGGTAAAAAGAGTGAATAGCGGGAATGATCAGGTGTGGAAGAACACCCAGCAGAAGCGGACTGAAACAACAGACCTTCTTTTATCTACCTATCTTTTATTTGTAATTCATCCACCATAAAATTATCCACCATAAATAAGAGAGTCTCATTGATTCGCCTTCAGCAGCTAATGATCCAAGCATACTGGACCCAGGTGAGAAAGCTCCAAACATTTTGGATCGCAGCGCTAGCAATACTGGAAATGCAGGAAATACCAAGATAGTTACCTGAATTATGGTTTTATTCCATTTTCTCGAAGAAAAGAGTCCCTGACCCAATCCCAGTGTATTATATGCACTAAAGTTCTTGCTAATGAATGCATGAGGCCATCCAAATTAATAAGACATTTACAGACAACTCATCCCCAATACTGCAAGGTGTACCCAATACAAATGGCCTACTGATGTTTTGTTTTTATATTTTACATTAGGATACTATTTGTGCAGAAACATATCTAGATATGAGCTGCATCCCAAATCGCATACTTATGCACTGTTCTATGCAATTTTGTAGTATAAATAGTGTAAGCAGTGCATCCACACTAAAAACTGGATGATGCACTCATTTAGCTGGTAAAATAAAGTGTGTAATGATGGACACTTCACACACTCAACGACCGCAGGTTTGCTCACGTAGCAGAAGGGGCGGAGCTGTCTGGCGCACATGTTGGATAACTTCTCCTATGAGAGTGATTATAGCACCTCCCGATGGTGAATGTGGTTTTACTCAAGGCAGGTATTATTTAATAGTTTAGTCATTTATTTCACTGATTTGGGCAACCGTCAAAGGTCATCAGGGAAACGGTTTGAATTTCCGCTTAGTAAAAACCATTAGTGTTCCATTTGGGACGACACTACATTCATATACTATGCTGTTGAGTATGTAAGTGCATAAGTACATAGTGCATGAGTGTATAGTGTATAGTGTGCCATTTGAGACGCAGCTATAGTAATAAACACACCGTTTGTTTAAAAACAACATTTTGTTAGTTAGTTTGCAAACTACTATGAGCAATAATGCCATTAAATGCGGAGGGGGGCTTTACAACATTTTCCGGGGTAAAAGGGGTTATCAGGCAAGAAAAGGTTGGGAACCACTGTTTTAGTACATCTTAAATGTTCCTCACGTTCAAGAAAGCCTGTGCATAAATTCCACTGGTGATTATCAAAGTGCTGGATTGAGAAAAGCGGTTGGGGATTGGGATGCTTGTTCATCACTACTGTAGGGCCTCAAGCGGCTTTTCTCCCCCTTCAATCCAATCAGCCAGGCCACATCGCTCCTGGTGCCAGTGGAGTGGGTTTCTAGAAGGCCTCGGCCTTTATCTGGAACAGGAATGCAGAAAATGCGAAAACAATTGCTGAGGGAGCGGCAGTGCTTTCAGAGCCCTGGGGGTGACAAAAGGCTTTCACCCCACGAGGGCAGAAAAGCTGTTAGAGGGGTGGTCGAAGAGATGGCCTCGCATGGAAAACTCGACTCTTATCTGGGTTAGCGTTTCAGGCCAGACGGCACAATTACACAACCCAGCCCAGAGTGAGAAAGGAGGATGCAGAGTGTCAGGAATGTAGGCAAAGGGCTTTGGGGACATAGTTCGGATGAAATTATTCGTGTCACGAGCGGAAGAAGTATGTAGAGGTGTTGACACGTACTTGAAGTATGCACTTTTAGGCCTTGTGCAACTGGAAAAGTTAAATGGAGAGCTAAACGCAAATGTTAAACAAGTTTCAGTTTCTATCAGATCAGCTGTAAAGATTTGTTTGTTTTGTTGAGGTTAGAATGACGAAGTGTGCATTAAAAAAAAACAATTTCTTGAGTTGGATTTGTTGATTGATTGGTTGGTTGGTTGATTGATTGATTTGGTTGGTTGGTTGGTTGATTGATTGATTGATTGATTGATTGATTGATTGATTGATTGATTGATTGATTGATTGATTGATTGATTGATTGATTGATTGATTGATTGATGCTAAATGAAATATTAAGAGACAAAAATACTTTCAGTTTAAGGTGACCTATGAAGTTTTATTTATTATTGATGCTAAATTACAATTATAGTGACAAAAAAGCCTCCCCACAGGTAAACTTTAAAGATTGAAGATTGATTGATTGATTGATTCGTTGCTGAATTTATACATTTAAAGTAAGGTTAATTTTAAAATTAAAAAATGTAGATGCTTTCAGGGTATTTATTTATTTACGCATTATTTATGCACTTATTTATATATTTGTTTATATTTTATATCCAATTTTCAACTTATTTTATTTATTTGAAACTGCTTGAGTTTTATTTGACTTTTCTGAAAATTAATAAAAAAATAAAGGTATATTTAATTTCAAAAATACTTAAAATAACAATAAATATAACAAATTAAAAATACAACAAATGACAGACTGACAGTAGTTTGAAAGTAACTTTGTTAGCACTGAAATAAAACTAGTCCAGTGCTTCCCACACATACACTTTACTTGGGCGGGCTGCCCAAGTATATAAACGAACTTGAGAGAGAAAGAGAGCAGCTTTTACCAATGGGATCACATGGCTCTTGTATAAGAAATAAAGTAAGTAAAGAGAAATAGTGGATTTCTTTTTTTTTTTTATTTCATCAGTCTTTTTTGGAAAAAAAACTTTAACCCATTAAAGAAAAAGTATATAACAGTGTCATAATGAATGAAAATATTGTTGAAAATCACATTATTTTTTGTTTGTCGCATGTAGTTAACCATTTATGTGCTGGGGATAAAAGGTGTGTTTTAATCCGGCTTCCACTGCAAGTATATTTCAAACCTGTGGGAAGCACTGCAGTCCCATGCACTCTACAGATAAAATTGTCTTTAAATAGTTAAAATTCCAGACAAATACCATTATTTTCTTTTCTTGTGAGACTAAGTGCGTAATCACAGCCTTTCGAAAAGCAAACATGCTTTTTCAAAAAGCATTTTTCCACGGTTCGCCCTCCCTCTTTTGTGCAAGCGCTGTGGCCCATACTGATGGGCTGGTAAATAGATGTGCAAAGGGTATTAAAGAAACAATTCATTAGTTGTACATTAAACTGCTAATCAATAAGGCTGCATTAAACTATTAGAGCTGCAGACAGTCTTCTTCAAGCTCACGTCTCTGGGCAAATTATGCCTGGCACTCCCCGCACTCCTCACTCGCCATACAAAGCAGCTCCTCACAAAGCCTCTGAATGGGGCCCCTGAATTTAATTAAAGTCGGAGCTGATTTGGAAAATGTCTAACACATCAGCACTGCCTGGGAGATGCCACATCTCTTTATTAAGGCAGGGTCTTATCTTTTTTTATAGACAGGAGCCAAGGCCGAATGCAGTATGCAGGGCCCCGTCATCTAGATACTGGTGCCAAGAAATTGAGGGAGGAAAATGAACAAAGTTCCTGCAGAAGTGGTGGCACACGCTTTTTGTTATTCCACAGGGAGATTTGTATTTATATATATTTTTTTACGTTGTCTGTAATTTGCTTCTTCAGACCGTCCTTCTTACATCTTCATCAATTCATTAGACCAGGAGAATAATTGGAAGATGGATGGGTTATCAAATTGTTTATAATTGATCTCTTCTGTTTATATTTTGTTAAAACAGTTTCACACTCTTTGCTTACACTTTATTTCATGGTTTCTTTACAGTATAATTGGACATTTAAGTACTGAGTAGTATTAATTAATATCATGTACTGCAGGGGTGAACAACCCTGTTCCTGGAGATCGACCTTCCTGCAGATTTCAGTTGCAACCCATATCAAACACACCTGCCTGTAATTATTAAGTGCTGTTCAGGTCCTAATTAATTGGTTCAGGTGTGTTTGATCAGGGTTGGAGCTGAACTTTGCAGTAAGGTCTATCTCCAGGAACAGGATTGAGCACCAATGATGTAGGGTGTTTCTCAGTTCCAAGAACGCAGAAAACAGACTTGCGTTCTTGTGGAGACCGGTCTTGCCAGGTGTTCTCGGAAGAACGAACTCAGGAGACCGCGAGGGCAGAGATCGTGTCCTCTGTAAATAAATGATTTCTTTGTACTTAATAATAAATCTAAATAAAATGCTGCTCTTCCCACCTCCAGTCACAATGATTTCTGGGACATCCAGAGCGAGTTCGGTGCTCAAGTCTGACATCAAAAGGCCAACCGACCATTAATCAAGATAACAAAGATGGAGGCTCCTAGCGCAAGTTGTTACTGACAATTTAAGTGCCTTACTGGACGAAAAATTCTCACATTTTGAGTCGTTATTAGATTTAATTACAACCCGTTTAAAGGATATTACGAAATGGATCACAGAAGCAGAGAGTCGTGTTTTCCAGACCGAGGACATCTTGGCTGAACTTCAAAGCAACGTTGCGGCGCTGGAAAAATCTGTACAGTCCCTCTCGGTGAAGGCAGGAAATGCCAAAAATCACAGCAGATGACACAACATTCGCATTATAGGGTTAAAAGAAGGCGCGGAGGGCCGCAGACCAGTTTTCCAGACCTGGCTGCCTGAGTTGCTGGGTATCGAAACTAAACACAGTACTATCAAAATGGATCGGGCTCACAGAACGCTTGATCCGCTCAAGCACAACTGCACACGCCCTTTGGTGATCAAGCTACACAACTACTGAGACAAGGCCAAAATACTAGCAGTTGCAATTAAGTTGGTGTTCTGATATTTACACTGTAAAACATTTATGACAAAAAGTCAACAACAACTATTTTTATGTTGCTTTAATTTATTTTTATGATTTAATCAGCTTTCAACTTTTTCAAGTTATACAAAGTTTCATTCATTCATTTTCCTTCGGCTTTATCCCTTTATTCATCAGGGTGTCGCCACAGCGGTATGAACTGCCAACTTATGCAGCATATGTTTTACACAGTGGATGCCTGCCAGGACTACAAAGTTTAACTTAATATTTTTAGTCAGTTCGATTTACGGAAGTTGATATTACTAGAAACGTTGTTTCAACTAATTAATTTAGGGCAGCAATATTTTTTACAATGTACATTCCATTGATTGCAACTACAAAACAAGTTAGATGACTAAAATTCTTCAAAATAAGTAAAAAAAAAACAACCAAAAAAAACCCCCAATTAATATGGTAATACGCCTGTTACAAGGGAGAAGTGGCACTGAGAACAGAGGTGCCGATCCAAATGCAGAGTCTTTATTGAACAGAGAAGGGTCATGGAAGCAACAGTCAACACAGGAGCAAACAGATGTAAAAGGGCAATCCAGAGTCGTAGTCAAAATAACAGGCAGATGGTCAGTACAGGCAGGCAGCATACAACGTATGCAAACAAAACAAAGCGAGGGTCAATACACGGCAAGGCAAGGGAAACACATCGTAATGTTCACTCACAGTTCACCAAGACTCAGCAAAGTCAGTGTGTTTGTGTGCTGTGTATATAGTCCTGAAATCAGTCCATGAGCAGCTTCAGCTGTGAGTTTGCAATCAGTGAGGATCAGGAACCGGTGTGTGTGTGATGCATGACTAGAATTGTAGTCCATAAAATGGCGGATTTGTTGTTCTATGTGATCTGTGTTAACCAGCGATCTGCACAAGTTGGATCGCTGGTGACCGTGATAACGCCAAAATAACAAAAAATATAACAAGACAAATCATTTTTATCCATGTGTGATGTCTCATAACAGTGGTGTTTCTTGAATCTAGGCCCAAATGCTGACGCTACAGTCTCTTAAATAACTAAATGACCCCTTTGGTGGTTGTTTGGCACAGTTTAGCACTTACTAGCGGTCATTTCTCTAAATAGCCGTATCCTTTTTCTCCTCTCTCTAAATATGTGGCTCCAGTACCCTGGCCTGTTTAGCTGCACAGCCATCTGATGCAGCAGGTTAACGTTCAGGGTCTTCACACTAACGCCAATTAAATCACACGAGTCCATTTAGGAGTCCATAATAGTAGCTAGTAGACATTCATATACTGAGCTCTCCTATCTGTAGATTTTCGACCTTCTGCTGGATATGAATTTCTGACCTCTGTATGCTAACCCTGTGTTTTTTCTCCATTCTGACCTTGCAGCAGGCCTGGCCATCTGGTACTCAACAGATTCTCCTTCCTCCAGCGTGGCAGCAGCTCACACACACTTCAGTGCAACACGCCACCGTCATCCCAGACTCCATGACCAGCTCACAGCCTCTGGCTAACTGGAGGTGAGATGGCATTACATCAATTTGACTGTCTACCATTGCCTTTCGGTTTTGAGAAAGCATTATTATTTTTAAAATAGAGTGCAAAATCAGTACTTCAATCATTTCATCATTTGGAAATAGATTTTTCTATTGTGAGCTCTGATGTTGTCAATTGATTGTATATGCTTTCGTTGTTTAATAGCGGAATTTGTGCAGAAAATTCACCAATCTAAGAGAAAGCCTGTCAGTCATTTTTTTGCCCTGCCCACTCCTATAAAAATATTAAAAATACATACAGCTATGGAAAAACTTAAGATTAAATAAAAATCTGCGGACTTATTGGGTTCAAGTAAAGTGTGACCCTGGACCACAAAACCAGAAACAAGGAACAATTTGTGGAATTGAGATTTATACATTTTTAATAAGCTTTAAAAAATGTTTTGATAGGATATGGTCATATTTAGCCGAGATACAACTATTTGAAGATCTGGAATCTGAGGTTAAACAAAAAATACAAATTAATATATATATAAATAAACCAAAAAATTTAAATAAAAAATTATATATATATATTTTTTTTTATTTAAATTTTTAGGTTTATTTATTTTTATTTTTTGAGAAAATCGACTTGTCTAAGTAAGGCGGCACGGTGGCTCAGTAGTTAGCACAGCAAGAAGGTCGCTGGTCCGAGTCCTGGCCAATTGGCATTTCAGTTTGCATGTTGCGTGTTCGCGTGGGTTTCCTCCACAGTCCAAAGACATGCACTATAAATGTATTGGATGAACTAAATTGGCCATAGTGTATGAGTGTGTTTGTGAATGCAAGAGTGTAAGGATGTTTCCTAGTACTGGGTTGCGGGTGGAAGGGGGCATCAGCTGCGTAAAACATATGCTGAGATGGTTGGCAGTTCATTCCGCTGTGGTGACCCCCAGTGTGCGAATTATACATAGACCATCAGGGGGGTCAAATTTTTCGTTAATGTTAGTTTGTGTAATTCATGCTTCAGTCATTTATGTATTTATTTAAGTTACATTTATTTTATTAATAAAACATATCTAAGTTTTCAGTTTGGTGACGCAGTGGCGTAGTAGGTAGTGCTGTCGCCTCACAGCAAGAAGGTTGCTGGTTCAAACCTTTTCTGTGTGGAGTTTGCATGTTCTACCAGCATTCGCGAGGGTTTCCTCCGGGTGTTCCAGTTTCTCCCACAGTCCAAAGACATGCGGTACAGGTGAATTGGGTAGACTAAATTGTCCGTAGTGTATGTGTGTGAATGAGTGTGTATGGATGTTTCCCAGAGATGGGTTGCAGCTGGAAAGGCATCCTCTGCGTAAAACATATGCTGGATAAGTTGGCAGTTCATTCCACTGTGGCGATCCCAGATTAATAAAGATTCAACAATATTTAGAATTTAGAAATATTAAGAATATGCAAATATTGAAGTCGAAATATAGGCTTTTACATTAGCTCTGTTGAACATGATTGTTTATATATATGTATATATATATATATATATATATATATATATATATATATATATATATATATATATATATATATATATATATATATAAACACTAAGTTGAAGTCAAAATTATTATCCCCCTTGAATTATTAGACCCCCTATTTATTTTTCCCCAGTTTCTTAACACATTTCTAAACATATTAGTTTTAATAACAGTAAATAATATTTGACTAGATATTTTTCAAGACACTTCTGTACAGTGACATTTAAAGGCCTAACTAGGTTAATTAGGTTGACTAGGCAGGTTAGGGTAATTAGGCAAGTTATTGTATAATGATGGTTTGATCGGGGAAAAAATTAAGCTTAAAGGGGCTAATAATTTTGTCCTTAAAATGGTATTTAAAAAATTAAAACCTGCATTTATTCTAACCGAAATAAAACAAATAAGACTTTCTCCAGAAGAAAGAAAATATTATCAGACATACTGTGAAAATGTCCTTGCTCTTTTAAACATCATTTGGGAAATATTTAAAAAAGAAAAAAAAATTCAAAGGGGGGCTAATAATTCTGACTTCAATATATACAGAACAAGAACAAACATTGGCTCATATTGCAGACATACAAATGACAATATAAAGGAAAACAAAAAAAGAGACAAAAAACATGCATCATAGTCACAAAACATACAGTCAAAACTAGAGAGGGTTTATAACTTAATCCTCAGAGGGGTCACTGGATTGCTCTTAAGATATAGATTTGTCAAATAAATCAAGAAATTGACCCCAAGTAGCCAAACATTTTCTTATGGAGCTAGTCCTTAAAAATCTGAGTCTCTCTAGCCGAATAACAAATATCAGATCAGAAATCCAGTTCCGCTAGTCTTTTAACCACCACCATGTCTTTCATTGTTTAAGGGAAAGAAGATGTATTTTGTGAGAAGCCAATGATGGCAAGTTCGGCATCTGGGAGTACCAGTCAAAAATGTTTTTGAACATGATTGTTTTTAAAATAAGATGTTCTGTGTTTTAAGGCAAAACAGAAGCTTTCACTATCAAATAACCTCATAGCTTCTAGTAGGTCTGCCTCTAAATGTGATTGTACAAATTCCTTTATTGTGAAAATAAATGAGATTTTTATTTCTGCAACCCAAGTGTTCCACTCTATTCCATTGATGCCACAGCAGCTTTCATCTCTTGTTTGTTTTATTTAGCTGAGCAGATCTGCTATAGTTTCATCATGCTTAATAGAGACTCCATTAGCATTTTAAAAATCAATTATATCCTCGCGAAAACATGCTTGTAGCACGCTGATTATAAACACGTCATGTGGAACTCAACAGATCTGATGATCCATATATTTCACAGTGATTTGGTATCACAACACTGGGTTTTAATAATCTCCAAGATTATGAACTAAAGCAGATTGAATTATCTAGGTTGCTTAGTCTGCAAATGCACCTACAAAGCCAACATGCCTTTGAATTATTCATTTGAAAGGAAGGAAGAGAATATTTTAAGTCTGATTCTCATTATATTCTGAATGAGTATGTAATTTAAGATTTTTTTTTTGTATTAGAACAGTTTTTCTGGCTAGGTAAGGGTAATGGAGTCAGGTCTTGCTGACCAGCATGAAGTGAATGTACTGATGAATGTGTGCTGATATCTGCAGATCATCACATCAGCGCCTTAAGCTCAGCCCGGAGGGCTCGGTAGTCCTGAGCTGGAAAAGTGTCGCACTTTAACTGCAGAGATGGAGCATTTCTCCGAGATCTCCTTCTGTTCTCTGCTTATCTGATGTTTATTGCAGGCACTGCTGCCCTCTTTGGCCAAATGTTGCATTGCCTTTATTCCTCATTTAGATACAGTACAAATGATTGAAGATGATGATCATACCTGTCAACATTGGGATGTGAAAATAAGGGATATATTTCTGTATAACTTACACATTCTGAAATGAAAGAGCAACGAATGAATCTCATTTATCTGGATTTTTCAATAGATTACATTAGATAACATGTGTCACATTAAAAATGCACACATCTAACATTATAATGAAAGTATTCGATTGCTTTCCTAACTTTTTATGCTCATTTAGGACAAAATTAGTTGTGTTTGAAAAAAAACCCCCACCAAGATCGACATCTTTAGATGTTATTAATAATGATTATGTGTATATGTTTGTTCAAACATTCGGCCAAAACCCAGACTTTCGCTCCGCTTCAAATCCCATGTACAGAATCCGTTTGGTAAAAAGCGTCTATTTATCACTATGGAGCACGTTGAGGCGCGACGACACCTGTAATGAAAAGAAAAGGAATCTCGCCGTTTTTATATTTATTTCAAAGTGTTTTCATGCCTAAATAAAATGAAAGCACAGAACAGACTCACAATCAAGAGCAAGGGGTGTCCCCTGGTGGCTCGACAGTATGGGTTGCATATAGAGAGGATTGGCTCTTTAATGTTTATTGCCACCCTTCATAGAAAGATTGAAAATACAGGAGGAATACTGGAAAATACCTTTACTGGATGATAGCGGGATAGAACTGTAAAATACGGGAAAATCCCGGGAAAAACGGGAGGGTTGACAGGTTTGATGATGATACAGAGATATTTTAATTCTATCTACTACAAACAATTAAATACTATATACACACTAACATAAACAAATATTTTTTATAGAATTCATTCATCTTTGGCAACATTAGTTCATTGTGTTCACAATGTGTTCATTGTTAACTCACAGTGCATTAACTAATGTCAACAAGCACAATTTTGGATTTTAATAAAGCATTAGTAAGCGTTGAACTATTATTGCTAAATGCTGCACAAGTATCTTAGATCCTTTTAGTTCATTCTTTGTTCATTTTAATTTTACTAACATTAATAAAAGCTTGTAGTTAAGTGTGACCTTAAGAGGGTTGTCGCGATACCATTAATTCATCTTACGATACTATACCAGCTGAAGTATCACAATACCAAATCGTATTGCGATACTGTAATTCATAACTCAAATTATAAAAGAAATATTATAAAGAAAATTGTCAGAAATACTATACATGTTAATAGGTCTTGAGTTTAATTCATAATTCCCTTATTATTGAAAAACGTATTATTTGCAATTCACTTCACCTAAAATGTATTCATTCTTTTTGTTTATTTTGTATTTAATTGACCTACAAAAAAATACATTAAAATAAAGATACAAATTATACTAAATGAAATTTGTTACAAAAAGAGCATTTTTACAACAAAATTAGGCTATGTAAGGTGGTCAAAAATTGTTTCAATGTTTCCTGTTGCTATTTTGGGTTTTTTATCTGTCGTTTTTTTCTTTTTCTCTGTTATATCATGTAACATTCCAATGTAATTCAAAATTTCACTTTGTGAGTCGTTCTTTTTAAGAGATTGTTGCGGTTGTTGTAGCTACTAAATCATATTGAGATGAACAGAAATGAAGCGATGCAGGTGTGCGTTTGAAACGTCAGAAAACATCAGAAAGCATGCAACCTTAAAGAGCTCCACAGACTAATAAAATAAAATGGTCTATTGTTGCACAAACAACTTTTCCACATCCAACAATATGTATTGTGGATAGACCGTTAATGACGATACTACCGTTTACAAACTACAGTGGCACCGCCAGTATTTTGGAGCCATGATACTACCATAGTACCGGTAAACCATGCAAAACCCTAGACCTTAATGTTAGTGCTTTAAGTTTGGGATTAGGTTTTATTTTATGAATCAAGAATTCATTACATTTATGGCATTTAAATGTTACAGCAACTGCTGTTCTTGTGAAGATGTTTTCTGGTGGTAAACTATTATATTGGATAAACAGCACAACCATTTTCAACAGTGAAAAGTAGTAAGAAATAGTAAGAAATGTTAATTTTGTATCAAATCAGCATATTAGAATACATTCTGATGGATCATGTGACACTTTTTTATTTCAGAAAGAAATAAAATTGTAACTGTTTTTGTTAAAAAAACTGCAACCTTGGTTAGAATGATGCTTTACTTTTTATAAAAACATTACATGATCTTGCCAATTCCAGACTTTGGAACATTTCTGTACTCATAAAAGCACATGTTTTAATCATGCTTGTTTTGTTTGTTTCAGGAATTCCCATCCCCATGGCAGCCATTACAATCCCATTATGCAACAGCCAGCCTTACTGGCAGGTCACGTCACCCTGCCCCCTCAGCAACCTCTCAATGTGGGTGTGGCTCATGTCATGAGACAGCCATCCAACAACCAATCAAACTCCAAAAAGAACAAGCAGCACCAGATGAACAACAGGTCAGAATTCCCTTACTCTTAACAAACAAGCAACAAAAATGCACCGTATATACTGTAGCTATATTCGGTGGAAATCAGATGTGATCTTTTTTTAAGTGTTCAACCCTTTTTTGGGATAGGGTGGCACAATAACTACTGAGATTAAAGGGATAGTTCACTCAAAAATGAAGATTTACTCACTGTTTACTCACCCTCAATTGATTCTATGGTTTCTTGTTCCTGATGAACCATAAGGACAATGTTTGAAGAAAGCTGGAATTCGGCAACCAATCACTTAAAAAATAATAATATTATGGTAGTCAATGGTTACTGATTTCTAGCATTCTTCTTTTATTTTTAGCAGTAAAACGAAACTCAGGTTTGTGACAAGTGAAGGGAGAGTAAACGATGACAGAATTTCAGGGTTTTTTTTTCTCAACTACCCCTTTAAAGCAATTGCAGTATAAAAAGAGATTACAACTAAAATTTCTGAAGGTTACACTATGGCAGTCAAAAATGAGCAGAAAGTGTACAGGCTCTTGAATGACAGCACATCTGCAGCCACAGCACATTACTAGTCTTTCACATAAGTGATGCACAGGGAAGGCTCCACATGTTGCTGTAGTCCCTTTAGGACGGCTTTAGGTTTCAGTCACTTTAGAACAGCTTACCATCTTGCCAAGTCAGTGAAAACTGGAAAGTTAAGCTGCCAGTTAAATAGGGCTTGTCAGATAATTTAGGAATTTACCAGCAGGCGCCAGATTAACACCAAAAACTTGCAGGTACATTTATAAGTGTTCTCTAATTTTTATCAATGTTTTTTTTTTCTCCAAATAGCTCATTTAAATGGATAGTTCACCCAAAAATGAAATAATCATTTATTGACCCTCATAATTCATTTGAGTTTTTTTTTTCTTTTGTTGAACACAAAAGAAGATATTTTGAAAAACTACTATTTTTTCTACTATGGAATTTAATAGGGTGCCAGCAGCCTGCATTCTTCAAAATATCTTCTTTTGTGTTCAACAGAAAAAAGAAACTCGTAAAGGTAAACCATTAGAGGTAGAATCAATTATTTTTGGGTGAACTATGTCTTTTTTATGTTTTTATTTAGTGCTTGGCAAGAATATATCATGTTTAATCGCAATTTATATATATTAAACATTTATTATGTATACATAAATACACACAGGCCTGCGCTTATTTGAGAAAATGTTTATTTATCATAAGATATAAAATATATAAGTTATTGCATAGAGTATATTTGACTAAGGTTAAAATCTCAAATTAACCCTGGTTTTGACCCAATATGTGATCAATGTAAACAAACTCCAGCCACTTTTTTTTCATACTTTCTGGCTTTTTCCAGCACCAAGCACTTTTTGAGCATAAATTTTAAATCAATTTCTGAATGCTTTCTTTTAGATATTGAGCCATGGCCCTTAGTAGCATTACTTGGACATAACCCTACAAATCTTTCTTATTATCTACACAATCAAATTCACTCACCGTCTGTTTAATAATTGCTAAAAGGCTTATAACACTGAACTGGAAAAATCCTTCTCCATCCAGTTACGTACATTGGATGCATGAGCTGATGCAGTCTATGCAAATCGAAAAGATTAGATATACAGTTTGCGGTAATACTGAAAAATTTGACACTATTTGGCAACCCTTCCTCTTACATAAAAAAAGAAATTAAATAAATAAATAAATGAAAAATAAATAAATGAAAAAAAATAAAAATATATATATAGATACATAGTTTTTATAGATAAAAACTAGTGCTGGGCAAAGATTAATCACGATTATATATCTATTTATATATATATATATATATATATATATATATATATATATATATATATATATATATATATATATATATATATATATATATATATTTATATATATATAGATATATAATCGTGATTAATCTTTGCCCAGCACTAGTTTTTATGCTATGCTTCAGAATATGTCACTCTTGAAATATAGTTAAAAAATACGGCTGTTTCCTGTTTGGATCATTTCAAATAGGACTAAGCAGTGACTTTGACATTTCAGAAATTAAAGTTTGTTGTCCTCTGTAGATTAATATTAATCATATGGTAAATGGGATTATATTGCAAAAGTACATATATATATATATATTCTTTCATAGGAACATGTCAGCGTACGACGTGTCCTCCACCCAGCCGGTGACGTCACCTCAGCGCTCCAAACGGGTGAAGGAGAACACCCCACCTCGCTGTGCCGTGGTTCAGAACGGCCCTCCCTCCACCTGCATCCCATCACAGACTGGAACAAGCGGTGGATGGGGAGGCGAACAGGCATGTAGCACCACTCGAGACCACCACAGTCAACACAACCCACCACGCCAAACCATCATCATCCCTGACACCCCGAGCCCAGCGGTCAGCATCATCACCATCAGCAGTGACACGGATGAGGAGGATGACCTCAAACAGCCCACTAACACCAGGTCAGGAAAATGGGTCAAGCTGTAATGAGACATATTTGTGAGCTAAAGTGGGAAATGATGTAGGGCATGATCTGTTTTTTTTTCCCAGTAGGAATTGATTAGACTGTGTAAATGTTTGGATTATTGAATAGAACTGAACTGGATGATGAGACTATTGTCATCTGTAGAGTTGCTTTATTTAAAGAAGCTGAATCGAAGTTGTTTAATGATTAATTAATTTTGCAGTCTCAACAATCAGTGTTGGCGGTAACACATTGTAAGTAATGCGAGTTACATAGTAATATTACTTTTCTTAGTATGAGTAAAGTATTGCATAACTTAAAAAAAAGGAATAATATTTAAGTTACTGTTTTTATCTTTTAAAAAATTCATTCATTCATTCATTTTCTTTTCGGCTTTGTCCCTTTATTAATCATGGGTCGCCACAGCGGAATGAACCGCCAACTTATCCAGCATATGTTTTACACAGCGAATGCCCTTCGAGCTGCAACCCATTACTGGGAAACATCCATACACACGTATTCACACACATACACTACAGACAATTTAGCGATTCACCCAATTCACCTATATTGCATATCTTTGGACTTGTGGGGGAAACCGGAGCACCCGGAGGAAACCAACGCGAACACAGGGAGAACATGCAAACTCCACATAGAAATGCCAACTGACCCAGCCGAGGCTCGAACCAGCGACTTTCTTGCTGTGAGGCGACAGCGCTACTCAATGTGTCACCCTTTTAAAAAATACATTTCTGAATTAAAATTAAAGTAGTCACAATGAATCACGCAGTCAATGAGAGAATGTGTTTATTATTTTGAATGCATCAAAGAAAAAGAAAAGGGGATTGTCTCAATGTACAGTGATTTTACTTAAGACAAAATAGTACAAAAGTAGCAAACACATTTCAATAATCTGTATATATGACATGTATAGCTCTGGGTTAAGGAAGTTCTCAGATAACATTATCCTAAAATATTATTTTTATGTGTTTTTTTAGGTAAATGTAGCTGTAGGCTATACAGTGCGATGTTAATTGCAGAACTCCTCTATTAAAAAAAAGGAAAGAAAGAACCGATGCCAGGTAATAAAAAGTAACTCAAAAGTAACGTAAAGCATTACTTACCATAAAAAGTAAATAAGTAATGCAACTAGGTACTTTTTGGGTGAGTAACTCAATATTGTAATGTAGTACTTGCTAAAGTACTGTAACTTTCCCCAACACTGTCAACAACTGACTCAGCACTGAACTGACACGAACTGAGTAACTTTTGACTTCTATAGAAGTGCTTATAGTGGACATAAAATGGACAGTTCACCCAAATGTCATCTTTTATAAACCTTACACTCAAAAAATGTCATATGCTGTTTGTTCAAACAACTTGTTTAAAATGAGCTGAAACGATACAGCGGCTGCACGGTGGTGCAGTGGCAAGCACAATTGCCTCACAGCAAGAAAGTTGCTGGTTCAAGCCCCAGCTTGGTCAGTTGGCATTTCTGTGTGGAGTTTGCATGTTCTCGTGTTCACGTGGGTTTCCTCCGGGTGCTCCGGATTCCCCCACAGACTAAAGACATGCGCTAAAGGTGAATTGGGTAGGCTAAATTGTCCGTAGTGTGTGAATAAGTGTGTATGGATGTTTCCCAGTGATGGGTTGCAGCTGGAAAAGCATCTGCTGTGTAAAACATGTGCTGGATGGGTTGGCGGTTCATACCGCTGTGGCGACCCCAGATTAATAAAGGGACTAAGCGAAAAGAAAAGAATGAATGAATGAAACGATACAATTCTTGAGGTTTTTTGGGGGACAACTTAACTGTTTTATGTTCAATCTACTTAAATTTAGAAAAAAGAACAAGTTAACTTAATTCCCTCCCAACACAAATCGATTGTGTGGAACCCACCATTATGCTTATTCCAGACCTGTTTGAGTTTTCTTCTTCTGTTGAACACAGTAGAAAATATTTTTAAGAATGTTTGAAACTGGTAGACGTAAGCTATGCTTCCATCCAAAGATGCGAATTAGACTTTGCGCAAAACTGGATATATTGCATAAAACTTTTGCACATAATGCAAGTTTCCATCCAGTGATTCAAAGAAAACAAAATCTTCACTTACTGATAAACGAGCGGTGAACATCAAAAAGAAAAATGGAATTTAATGTGGTCTGCAAAGCCACTTTGGTCATTTTTTCTTATATAATAAATTACTTGTGCCTCAGAAGACTCTTTGGGAGCTCAGCTGCTCAAGACAGTTCTATGAGGTAATAGTACAGAACTACTTTAATGACAGACTTTAGCTAAGGGATATTAGAATGACCAAAACAACATTTCAGATGTTTTTTGGCTGGTCCACTGGTTTGTCCATTATCGCCATCACATTATGCCAATTTTTGTTATCTATCACATGATCTGTTAAAACAACATCACATGACTTTTTTGATGCTTATGCTGGAATCGGTAAATGTGTTTCCATCGTAATGTATGCACATTTTTGATTATCAGATAGAAAGTTTTCTACTCAGTTGTGCGCATTTTTAATGCACATTTTTAAAATTGATGCGCATTTTGGCATTTCCATTAAGCATTTTTTATGTGACAGGTCTTGATCCAATTCTGATTTGTTGCCTATATCAGATTTTTTTGCCTGTGCGTTTACACGTTCTTTTAATTGTGACCCATATCCGATTCATGTGTTTATACTTGCCATACAATTTACGACGTCACACATGCATAAAGGCAGGTTCTAGCATCTGCGCCACACTAGCCATGATGGAAGAAATTGTCTTGCTTTTGGCTCTGCGAAATTTGCAAAGTTCACCCAACTTTAAAATGATTTTGAGGCTGAGGAGGAGGGAAAGGGCCGTCATCGCAGCTTGCACCTATGGTTTATACAGGTATATGGTGTCCTCCACCATTCAGAGGAATTTGTGGGTACAAGAGAGATCTCAGGTCTGGTAGGAGCAAATTGTGGCGACTGACCACTTTCGTCCTCCATGTTTCCTCTGTTGTTGTCATTTACCGCATCGGCGTCTTCACACAAGCTCTTCCTTCTACGTCATTAAACCGTGGAGAGATACCACAATGTCACAAGTTAATGACGTATAAAACAGAATGCCTCAATAAATCTGATCTGCCTGTTTACATAATAGTCGCATTGTCACATGCGATTTATATCTGATTTATTTCCACATATGAAGGAGGCCTGAATCTGATCTCTGAATATCCGAATGCATGCGTTTTTTTCATGTTTACACGATCATAGAACAGATCCGATCCGTGTCACATATGAGCAAAAAATCTGAATTGGGTCACATTTAGCTGGCAGTGTAAACGGGGCCTAAGATTCTTCAAAATACAGCGTTTTGTGTTCAACAGGAAAAAGAAACAATCTATATTGTTTAAAGTGCTATATAACTAAAGGTGAGCTTGATTAATGTTATTTGTTAATGTTTTTCTCCTCCAGTGTGGGCTTGAT
This sequence comes from Danio aesculapii, assembly GCF_903798145.1. Lineage (NCBI taxonomy): Eukaryota > Metazoa > Chordata > Actinopteri > Cypriniformes > Danionidae > Danio > Danio aesculapii. Next base: position 39,106,856 of record NC_079452.1, on the reverse strand, counting down.
TTTGTCAAAGTCATTTCAGAGGCAAAGCTATTACATTTTGATGAACGTTTATAAAAAACAATTTGCTTTCTGTGGAATCGCTGATGAATCATGAGCAACAAGATCAGTCTCCATTTTGACATTTAAATGCTTATTCAGCTCAGGCAAAATACTGGATAATGCATTAACAGTGAATTTAGGGGTTTTGGGAGCTTTATATTCTCCTCAAATACACAGTGAAGGATCATTACACAAAAATTGCTTGAATAACCTCACAAGCAAACCATTTTGTAATGAGTCATTATTATAAGCATTATAATTAAGCTACAGTTTTATGTTGTCTACAGCACATCATCCAAACAGAGGAAGAATGTCATCAGCTGTGTGACAGTCCACGATTCCCCTGACTCTGATTCCAGCAATACCAGCCCTTACGCTGTAGACTCCCGGACCAATGGCCCCAACGCCAATGTCTATGACTCTAAAGGTGCAGTCCTGGACAACTACAGCAATGGGAACCCCCGCACGATCATCATCCCCCCGCTGAAGAGCCAGACCAGCGAAAATCTTGGAGAGTGTGATAGACTCTTGCCTGGTGAGACAGGGGAAAGGCTGATAAGATGACAGAGAAAAAGGGGGTTCTGGCAGGGCCTGAATCAAGCATCAATTTAAAGTGACAATTCACTGACAGCCTGTGATATGCAGCGCAGATTTATGTGGCATTTCAGAATCTATTGGTTGTAAATTTAGTTTGAGAGGTAATTCAGCTAAGCTTGCCAGAGGAATATTTTATGACAATGCAAGCTCAAGTGGGATGATTGGTATTGTTTTTAAAATATTATTATTCAGTTTTCAGGAATACTTTAGAATTTGTCAGACACAGCATTCATTTACATACATTTTAATATTTTTATGATAATAAATACATAATTACTACAATTAACACAATATAATTCGTATTTTAAACTTTTTTTTTTCAAATGTAAATATTCCACTTCTATTTAATATTTTTTAACACAATATAACCAAAATGTTTAAATATATGTTATGTTCAGTGTTGCCAGATATAGCTGACTTTTTCCAGCCCAAAAGCTGTCCAAAACCCGCCAAAGCGCACAAAAACGGCCAAAATATTAGATTAATATTTTATTTAAGTTTAATGTATTTAAATGTAAATTAACCTAGTAACTTTAACTGTCATATTTTTTAACCATACCCCAGCCAGCACCAGCAATCACAGAACCACAACAGGTCTCATCGAAACAATGCCCCCTCTCATCCACACACTACACTTAATGTTTTACTTTCGAAATGGGGTATCAATTCGTCCTATTTGGCATTTCAAATTCTTTTGAACATAAGTAGGCACTGCTTGTCAATCAGACAGCGCTTCTAAGTTTTTTCTGGCTGTTAATTGCGGAAAAAAATGGTCGATAAAAGTGTCATGATAAACCTCTGTGAGTTTTATTGCAGTCCAAGGAGTCAGATTTTGATACAACTTTCCTTGACCTCCTCTTGCGGGTGGGCCCACGCGGTTTGCACTATGCACTGGTCACTACTAACTGAATGGAGTAGGAGCACACACTTATGTTTTGTTGAATAAGTTGCATATAAAAGTTACGTTTCAAACTGTCCAAATTCTGACAACCCGCCAATGCCATTTTTTACCCGCACAATCAAATTCAAAACCACACAATTCAGTGGGAAACCGCCCAATCTGGCAACACTGGTGTATGTTTTCATTATCACAATATAACCTAATAAAATCTAAACATTTATAAAGAGCATACTGTAATAAATACATTAATTTGTTTACTTTAGACAACAATTTATTTCTTTAGACATCACTAATACAGTTGTTATTATTTTATTTATTTTTTTTATTTCAGGAAGTTATATTTGAGATGCCAGCTTTATTGCTTTTACTAATAAAATAATTCCTAAACATGTTTGATCAATTCCAGCAGATGTCATGAACCACCAGAATTCCACCTACAAGTTCAAAACCTCTAATGGAGGCTTCTCTGGCAACAACCACACATCAGGGGGAATGGCTGGAGGAGGGGCATACCGGCAGCAGCGCACAGGACCACACCCCTTTCAGCAGCAACCTCTAAATCTCAGCCAGGTATTTCCATTGATCATTTCATATCAGCTTTCTTAGGCCCCGTTTACACAGTCAGGTCTTGATGCCCAATGTCCATTTACACATTCTTTTAATTGTGACCCATAACCGATTCATGTGTTTAAACGGGGCCATAGATCATATATTAATCCATAAAAGTAATACGGTCATATCACCTCATTTAGGCCCAGCAGCACATGGCAGTTGAGCGTAACGGAGGTCACCGGCGGCAGCAGGCATACATCACTCCCACTATGGCCACCCAGGCGCAGTACTCCTTCCACAACAGCCCTACCCACACGGCTAACGTTCACCCCCACTTGGCTGCTCCACATCTGCCTGGGCAACCGCACCTCTACACCTACACTGCCCCTGCTGCCCTGGGCTCCACTGGCACAGTGGCCCACCTGGTCGCTTCGCAGGGTTCGGCCCGTCACGCAGTCCAGCACGCCAGCTATCCTCCAGGCATCGTCCACCAGGTGCCTGTTAGCATGGGTCACCGCGTGCTGCCCTCGCCCACCCTTCACCATGGCCAATACCAGGCCCAATTTGCGCACCAGACCTACATCAGTGCTTCTCCTGCCTCCACTGTCTACACTGGATACCCGCTGAGCCCCACCAAGATGAACCAGTACCCTTACCTCTAAAGCTGAAACACTGGAGCCCAGCCAATCGCTGCTTACCATTTCTCCCCTTATCCCACCTAGAGACAGAGAGACATACTGAAGCCTATCGACCCTTAACCCCATCCCCTTGTTCCTGTCATGCTTAAACTTGAAGACAATGAAGACGCCGACGGATAGAGGAAGTGTACTCTCAGAGGGAACAGAAGGGTACTGAGGAACTTTCTTTTCAGATGAGTTTTATTTCGCCTTCTCAAAAGGGCCAGTTAACGTTTTATTTCTTGATCTGGAGGTTTTGTTTCTTTTAAAACAGAAGGAGTTTTGTTTTTTTATTCTTTCCCAACAAGGTCTCATCAACAGGCCATTTGGGAGAGACAGAGTTCCATTCAGCGGAGATTTTGTTTGCTTTTCCCTTTCTTGAAATCATTCACCGACTGTTGAGCCGAGGTCACGACGTGGATGTTTTGAATTCCTACATGAATTTTTTTGGATAAGGTGAAATACGGATATCTGCTGCTCTTCAAAGAAAAAACCAACAACGATGGCCTTGAACTGTCTTAAACGTTTCCAAATTATACGCGACGAGCGATATTGTGCATTCTCCACTGCGCTCTCTCCGAAAAAAAAAAAATACTGGAGGAATCTTCTGGAAATAGGACGACAAAACTTTCTAGTGTATTTATAGACTTTTCTTTGGTTTGTGTTCACATTTAGAAAAGAAAATATGTTTGTCATACCGTAGTTCGTTAGCTGGGCCCCTCTTTGTAGAATGTAGCAGTCTGCACCCGTTGATTTAATGAAGAACCTTTCTGATACCAATAGATACTTGTTTTTCCTCTTTCAATGTGATTGCACAAAGTGGTTACAATAACATAGGCATGTTCAACACGGTAGTCAGTTGTGCATTTGCGTGCATGTGTGCGCTCAGCACATCTGTGCGACGTATTCCTCCACAGTCTTAGGTTTATCATTGTTACCTCGTAGTGCCTTACATATATTACGACAGTTTACTTGGCTGGAAACCCTCTAGAACCAGATGCTAGTCAGAGAGTTGGCTCCTAGGTTGAACATTTTCATCCGAGCTGTTTCCTGTGTGTGTTTTGTTTCGTTTTTTAAGTTCCAGGTGTAAGCGATAGCCCTAAACGTTATTTAAATGCTTCTCGTTTAGCGTGCATGAGGTCTTTTACATTTAAAGATAAACGTACTTGCCTGGGGTAATGAACCAAAGTCGTCATTTTAAAGATTAGTAACTTTTGTTCTGGATAGTGGATATAATTATATATAGCGTATTTACTGTACATACCGTAGCTATGCGTTTTAGTCACCTTGCGATCAATGCAATGACACCGATTTATGCTGTACATGTCACGAAAGGGAGACTAAATGTATATTTGACGGAAAAAGCCAAGTATCATTCAATCAGTTTGAGTTCGGGAGCACAATTTGTTTAATATTAAAATAAAACACACCAGGTCGAGGTTGTCTATTTATGGAAGGCTGGACTTGAGCCAGGCGCAGAAATGGCTTAGAAACCTGGGAGGGTTCGAGAAGGAGATTCTTGTTAGGAGTGGATGAGGTTGCGGAGCTTGTGGATTTTGATGGGAATTGTTGGGAAGCGAGAGGGCAAATTCCACATTTTTAATGAGAATAGCATGTTGGCTTTGAGCATGTTGGTATTGTAGATGCTGAAGGAAGCTGTGCAGTGCAGACTGCACACCACACTCTGATTTGAGCGCTCAGTCGAGGTTTGGCGAAGATCTGTGGGGTTTTGATTCTCACATACACTTTAGGGGTCCAAACAGCCCCACTGCATGAGGATGTCAGGAACAACATGCACCGGAAATCAAAATTGGCTTAGTCTTTTTTTTCACTGATTGTCTTACTGTAGGACTCACTAATGATACCGGTGTCACATCAGTAAAGGAATAATGAAAGTGTAGAAAACTGTGGGCCAATGCTTGTCTTTTTGCTGCTTAATTTAAAGTTGATATGCTAGCCAATCATTTACACCGTGTCCTAACCATGTGCTCTGCAGTAAAGTTATTTAAAAGATAAGAAAGAATTATATAGTACATTAAATATACACTATCTTTAAACATATAGGTGTTATGCTTTTATTCAGGATGCACTGATTGATCAAAAGTGAAAATAGAGTCATTTATAATTTTACTAAATGTTATTTTATGTATTTGCTGTTCTTTTAAACATTCTGTTCTTCAAAGTATCATGAAAAAAAATGCCTCACAATTCTCAACATAGACTCATTCTGAAAGCCTAGCCCTATATATATATATATATCTGGAGATCGTGAATTATGTAGCCAGAAGTATGTATGGCTGCATTTAATGTTTTTAAATGAATGCTAGGGGCCAGTATGATGCCGTTCCTATTCGCGCTTACCAGAGAGACTCAAAGAGGAGATGACCACGACGATGGGGTTTGAGTCAGTTGAAGAATACTTCCAGACAGCGTGAAAGACAAAAACAAAAGCCAAACAATAAAATAAACAAGTAAATAACAGGGTGAAAATGTGGTAAAACGTGTTAAAAATCAGACGAGGGCTTTTTTTTCTGAATTGCTTTTTAAATTTGTCAGTTGGGTTTAGGGAAGGAGGGGGATGGGTCAGTCATTCAGTCAGCCAAACAGTCTGTCGACAGCGGCCTTTGGTGGATTTACAAGAGAACAGCAGGTGCGTATGGCGTATGGAGAGAAATTTAAGATCTCAAAAAGCGTACACAGCGGCCTCTTGTGGATTCGTAAAAACAAAAACTGCAAAGAAATGTACCCCCAGGGACGTATTTGATGGTCTCCAAAAATGTATATAGAGGTACCTTTTCAGAATGAGCCTGGGTTGCAATTTTTGCAAAAATATTAAATATTATGAATAATAAAAATTCTAATAATAAATGTTTCTTTGCCAAATGAGCATGATAAAATGATTTCTGAGGGATTGTGTGACACTGAAGACTGGAGTAATGATGCTGAAAAAGTAGTTTTGCTTAGGAATTAATTACAGGAAAACAAATGAATGTTATATATTTAAAAATAAAACAGATATTTAAAATTGTAATAATATTTTACAGTATTACAGTACTTTTGGCCAAATAAATGCAGCATAGGAAACTTAAAATAAATAAATAAATAAAATAAAATAAAATCCTGCCACCCACAAACTTGAAAATCAGTATAACCACACGGAAAATAAAAAACTAAACAACTAAAAAAATCCTAATTTAATGAAGTGGAAGAAATACAAAAAATGACAAAAATAAAAGCAAGAATAGATAGAACACCTGCTGCAATATCTACTGTTTAGCCCCGCCCTCAGTGAAATCTCATTGGTTCAGAATAGTTTGCATAGCTTAAAGCTAAACCTTTTGCGTTTGTCATGCATCTGGTTAGGACACAGTGCTTGTTTTGTTTTGGTGTTGTCTAACGGGCACATTCTTATAGAGTATGAATTATATCCTGTCTGCCCTCACGTCATGCCATAGAACTTGCATTTGAAGTAGTTTTTACTTTGAGATGTTTTTATTCTGTTGCTAGTTATATTGTGTTCTCGTATAGAGTGTTGCAATAATGTTTGTGGATGTTTGTTCATTAATTGTTTTTTTGTTATATTTCAAGCATCGTTTGTTTGATTTCTGGTGGTCACTGTGTATTTGTGATATTTAGTATTCTACATCTGGTAGAAAGCATTGTCCAATGTGCTCGGCTAAGGTCTGACACCATTGTAACTCAAGCCTTCCAATTGGAGCTTGTCAGATTGATTCATAAAGCTGCGTGTTATGACGTAGGATGCCAATAGATTTACGTTGTTAATGTTGTATGTTTGCTTAAGCTTAAGTTGGATGCTCATTCAAGCACACAGTTGAGAAAGGCTCCTTCGATGTTAGTTGCATAAAACATTCCATTCCGGAAGGAGCCGTTTCTGACTGCACTGATCTGTAGTCTCCAGTCTGTCTCACCTCACAGGGACCGGCCTGTACGACCAAATCGGGACTCCGCTGGCATTCAAGGACTTTTCGTTCTTCCCACCAAAGAAATTCAGCATGTCGTTGATGCACAGACGTGTCTCTTGCTGTAATGGAGAAGATAGAATGAGTTTCAGTCATATTTGGAAAACATTAAAAAAGAAAGAAAACAGATCAGGTCGGTGTCAGAAAGAATCCTGTAGATGGCACACACACAATGAGATGACATAAATAATGCACTCTCATGATCTTAGTGCAGTAGCTGTTAGCACAGTGTAATCCATCGTTTTTGTACCGTTCTTATCTTTTATCAGTGTTAGTGAGTACAAATCTCTTAATGTTTGCATCTGATTAGTGTAGGAAAAAACACCCTTATGTTTTTGTTGTTTTTTGAAAATGTCAAAGCTACACTTTTTGCTTATTAAAGCTGCTGTGTGGGATTCTGTACTAAAGTTAAATGTAGAATGATGTTCTGAAGAGGCTTCACTATGACAGTGGCATGTAAGATGGGGGTGTGGCTATTTTTTTTTTTTTTTGACCAGTGGAAAATCTGGGGTGTGTTTTGAACATTTAAGCAGTTCTACTGCCACTAGTGATGCAGAAATTACACTGCAGCTTTAAGTTTTGGCTTTTGTAAGCTTTAATATATTGGTTTAAATTATAGGGGACGCTTACACGACACTGTTTCAAACTAAAACGGAAGATTTGTTATGCTTTTTGTCTGTTCATGTACATGCATTTTTGGGGTCTGAAAAGAAATCTTTGAAAATGGGTTTCAAAGTACCATTATAATTTGTGTGTGTGCAAAAATGGTTTACAAGGACATCAGTAATCAAATTATTTGCCTTAATCTGAATAAGACAATAATATGATTAAAGTGTTTACATGAGTGTCTTTTTGAATGTTCCATTTCATGATCCCGTTTTACATGTTAAAGCACATAATTTGATTAACATCATTGCGTTGCTGCGCTTTCCACATTTCCTCCGGAGTTTCATTTAATTTCGAATGTTTAATTTTTAATTTGTCGACTTTAACTGCAGTTTGGCACTTTCACTTTCATTCAGGAATATTTCATGCGTGCCCCCGTGACAAACGAGATATTAGATGCGAGTATGAACTACTGGAAGAGTGTAGTTTCAATGGAATTTGATACCGCATGTAATATTTTGATTAAGTTGTTTACATGTGTGTACTGCACTTCAATAATGCGACTAAAATCGGCATACTCCACATGTCTTAATTGGATTTCTGTTTAGTTCGATTATGACCTTAATTGGATTAAATTAATCAAAAATCAAAGTATTGTCTTAATCATATTAAAATCAGATTATTGGTGTCCATGTAAACGTACTCAATTATGGATTACAGGAGCATGTTCGTTATGCTTAAGATACTATAATGTGACATTGCCATTTACCTGGCATGCACTATACAGCATTTTTAGTTGTCGTCTGTATTTAAAATGAAAAATGTCGTGTAAATGTACCCCAAATATTAAAGAACATTTGTTTTCCTTATAGTGGCCTATGAATTAAATCAGTGCTGTTGCCTTTAAAGAAATGGTCACTATTACGAAATGAATGTACAATTAGAGAAAACTACATCTGATATGTACATACGATCGCTATGGTTAGTAATTACTGCAAAGTCTCAAAAGAATGGCTTGATCCAACATTACTTTGATCAATAATTCAATTTTAATTGTCATTCAGATTATGCATTTTGATGTGTTCAGAATTATGTTTGATGTGTAAATCATGAAAAGATCTATAAAGACAGTCATTTTGTTAGCAAAAGGTTTCAAACATTTAACGATTTTCTTTTGCATCTTCCCAGCAAACAATTTAGTGTTTAATAGACGTCTAATAGACATCTAAATGTAGACAGTTTGGCTAAAATAAGGTTAAACTTGGGCTGTCAGTGAAAAAACTAAGAGACATCTAAGATTAGCCCAAGACTAGACTAGTCATCAAGGATACAGATTAGACTGACTTTATATGGGTAGTCATTAACTTCTGTTTATTTGATGACTAGTCTAGTTTTGGTCTATTCTTAGATGTCTATTCGATTTCACTGACAGCCCAAATTTAGCTTTGTTTTAGCCAAGACGACTATGTTTAGACATCTATTAGACATATTTTGAAAACAATAAATGCTTGCTGGGTTATGTCAAAAAGAAATTCCTTAAGTAACATGCGCACAAAGCTTTAGGGAACCATGAATATGTGCTCTATTGGTGATTTGGTGAGGCCCAGAGTTTTGTAACATTTTGAATATACAACGTACAATCGAAATCCAACTTCCGACATGACTGAAAGCCATGGATTCTGCCAATATAAGGATTAAAAAACATTCCTAAACACTCATTGCCAGTCAAAGCCCTGTCGAATGGCTCTCAAAACACTTTTAAAGCACATGATCATGAATTAAAGCTTGCAAGCTTGTATTTTATGTCAATGAAGTGGCCACAGTACTTGTTAAACTGCTTTTGTTCTTGTGGTTTCTGATTTTTTTCTCTCATGTGTGGGCTCATACGCAGGCATTAGAGGTTAAATCAATCATTGAACTTATGTATGAATGTGCTAAGAGGCCAAATACGACAACACGGCCATCTGCATATTGTTTTAGAACCAAAAAAAAGTTAAACAATATTCGTTATGCCCAAGAACACTCATTTTTTGTCATAGTCCCTGTGAAGAGTGTGTTTTACAGAGTGACAATACTACAGATGTGTAAAGCGTAACCTAGTCGCACGTAGAAAAAGAAACACCAGTGAATGCAAGTGAACTACTTTGTGCAGAACTGTCCTTCATCCCACGAGTCGCCACAGTAACCTGTTATGTAGCTGTGATGCACTGTAGCCGTTTGTGCAGCCATCGAAGAATTTTCTACTTGCACAGCAGCGAACATTCACAGTCAAATGTAAAAACTAAATATTTTTCTACAATGTTTCAAGACCTAAGAAAGCATCCGACCCCCGACCCCTGATTTTTGTCGATTGCTGTATGGTTTTCTCAGTAGTGTGTATCACATTAGTTGTTGTCAAAGCTATCGTGTGCTGCAGTATTTCCAGGTATACTTTTTTGTTTATTGTCCTCTTTTTATTATAATTATTATCATTTTGCTTTATTTCTTGGGGATTTGAAGACGTGTGGTGTCTAATTATTTCGATCTGTTAACGTAGCATTATATGTACCCTGTACCTTAGGCTAATATTATTAAGTATGCTATGAGAATGGATATTTTACTGGCTTTATAGAATGTTAAAATGAATATAATAATGACAATAATAAGAATGATTTAACTCCTAAAAATTGAGTACTTGCTTCTAAGCGCTTGTGTTACCATTACAAATGTTGTGTGCTTCTCTTAATGATTTTCGTTGTAGAAAAAAAAACAAAAAAACAAACCTGAGTGAATTTTATTAGGCTTCGACAACTAATGATAGCAGTGTAAATTCATGGAGGATTTTTAACAAACCTGGGGGTTAGAGAAGAATATAGTTATTTTAATCGTTCTATTTACTAACTGTAGGGTGTGAAGGGGCTCGCGTCGTGGTGAACTATGTTATAGCTTGTTATTCACTGTTACTTTTGATCATTTTTCGGTCTCCAAGGTGAATCGAGTTATTAAAGGAAATTTGTATGCTCACATATGCATATTGTATATGTGTAGAAATGTAATCACACTTTGTCTTGGATTTACATTAAACTGTTAAGTCACGGCATCAGTCTTGTATTTTCATGCTGTCGTTGTGAGTTTTTTTTCTTGTGTTTAGTGTAGAGGATTCTTTCTTGCCTAACATTCAAGTGTACCAAACATTAAAAAGCTACACATTTTAACCAAAAATCAACAATACAGACAAATATGAACAAATCTCATTGACCTTTATACAATAATAAATGGCAGATTGGCAAGTATGCAGGCAGCGAACATTCACGGTCAAAATGTAAAAACTAAATTACAATATTTCAAGACCTAAGAAAGCATCTGACCCCTGATGTTTGTCGATTGCTGTATGGCAGGGATGTCAGGGATTCCTGGAGGGCCGCAGCCCTGCACAGTTTAGTTCCAACCCTAATTAAACACAGCTGATCAAACTAATTAAGTCGTTCAGTCTTGTTTGAAACTTATACAGGTAAGCGTGTTGAAGCAGGGCTGGAACTAAACTGGCTGCGGCCCTCCAGGAATTGAGTTTGACATCGCTGCTGTATGGTTTTCCTAGTAGTGTGTATCACATTCAGGGTTCGATGGTAAAGATTTCAAAAACATTTTACTTGCCCTGCCAAAATTTTCACTGGCCCAACTAATAAAAAAGCTAACATCTATTTCTTAGCCACATATTTTAAATAATGTGTCAAAATAATGTCTGTGAATGTAGAATTTAAATATTTAAAAAATGTAAAATGAGCAAAATCCAAACTTATGCAAACAAAAAGAGCAGTATTGACAATGTGCAGCTATTTTTTTGCAGTTCTAAATTATTTAACAAAAGGTGGCTGCCCAAAAGGTGGCAAACTGAAAAACCTCACTTTATTTTTTTCATTATGTTGTAACCACATAAATGTCAGCTACCAAGACGTTAGAAAGAAACTTTTTCTTTTAGCCTCATAATTTGATGTTGTTACCATGTTTCTGTGTCTTTGCTGTACTGATTTTTACCAGGTTATGGAAAAAATAACGTGCTAACATCATCCAATGCGATAAAAGTAACTGAAAAACAAAATAGTTTATGACATCACAGAAAAGGTAGCATCTTTCTCGATTCGAAGACTGTGTTTGTACACAATTGACAAATAGTCGCAGGCAAATGAAACTTTAGTAACAAGGCAGCACTCTATCAGCTCAATCGGGCCAGTAACGATCCTGTCTACTGTCCCGAGCGTCTCACAGAGCATCTTGGGAAGTCCTTATTGTTGAGTCCTGACATTAGTTGTTGACAAGGCTATCGTGTGCTGCAGTATTTCCAGGTGTACTTCTTTGTTTATTGTTTTATTTACTTTTAAATTATTATTATTATCATTTTGCTTTGTTTATTTGGGGATTTGAAGAAGTGTGGTGTCTAATTATTTCGATCTGTTAACAAAAAAAACTAAAACTAATAAATAAAATAGTGCTAAATCGTAAGACTACAATTGAAATATTAAATATAATTAAAATAACTTAAGATCTCAGTCTACAAATGCTGAATATACAATAACAACCATATCAAGCCCGTAGCCAGTCTATTTGAAAGGGGTGGTTCTTTTTTTCTGAAAAGGTGGACCTTTTTTGCAGTTATTTGCCTCATGCGAGGTTTAAATACAGCATTTAATGGCATTTTAAGCACTGATTTTTGCTGGGTCAGCTTGTCGGAAGGTAATCATAACCAAACTTCTTGATGTAGTAAAAACATGTGCTTACCATACTATTTTATCACAAGGTATTTATTTACAAATTTGCAATTACTGTAAATTGTTAGTTTTAGATAGAATGTTATGAGATTAGCATTTTAAATAAAAAATAATAATAAAGAAATATGCAAAAATTAACTATTTTTAAATAAAAATGTATTATCCATCTTTTAAGGGGAAAAAAGTAGGAATCTGGTAAAACTTGTTTTAAACTAAAAAGTGTAGCATTTAACTCTCCTCAGTCGGAATTTGGCCACTTGAATAATTTAAAATGTAATTTGTCTTAACGCTTTCTCCTATCTGTAATTTTCACAATTTATGATGGCATATCAGTCAAAAATGGCACAAACCAGCACATGTAAAGGCCAAATTCTGGACTTTGTCAGTGGGGTGTGGGTCTTTCGAACCATCCGAAACCCCCTGGCTACGGCTCTGCATATCGAGTAATGTTTTGTAATAAAAATGAAATAAATGTTTTCATGAGCCCAGTTGTTGTTGCTGTTGTTGCCCTAAATAGTCACTAGAGTGCGCTGCAACATAACCAAACTCAACTGAATACTTCTATCCAATAATTTTATAATCACCTAAATCTCCGCACTTTTGAAAAATAAAGAATCTAGAAACTTTCCAAACGATTTTTAACCCATAACGGGGAAAACATGCAGCCACACACGATCCGGTAACAAACCGCGTTGCCGTGAAACCACAGACGCCGGCGGAGGTGTCAACCTAACCCGGATTACTGAAGGACAGCGCGGGGAGCCAATGACCGTAGAGTCCATACGAGAGACTCAGAGTCCTGCTGTCAGGGGAGGATTTAGTGCAATCCCGAGCAGACTGGTTGCATCTGAGAAAGTGAGTGATGCTCCGACAGGATCCAGACATTAATGAAAAAGAAAACACCCGTTGTGCCGTGCAATCATGGAAAGCAGAAGTTTTAATTCCTTAGTAAACCTGGATTTGAACGCTATAGACTTCAGACCGCTGTAACTGTCGTCTTTGGAGGTAAGGAATCGCTTTTGCAAGCCTATGCATGTGCTAAAAGTCTGTCTTTTCTTTCAGTTAAATAAACCCCACTCGGCCGCAAGATAAAGTAACTACACGTATGTGTTTGTAACTACGAGTTAACTTGAGTTAAATGCATCATCAAACAGCCACATATAACGTTATGTGGACGGTGGCTGATTACAATCATTAAGTCTAAAAGACTTTGTTACATATATAACGTTACCATACAGCAACATTTCGGAAATATTAACTTACGTTCTAGCAGCTAGAAAATCAATGTATAAGTACCTCGTGAAATCGTATGGCTAACAACTATTTCTCTCATAACCATCAGGAACAGTTACGGGAAATCCCGATAATCCTCGTGCAACCCGCATTTTACCGGGGCTTTAACGCTCACTAGTGTGTTCACAAACCCTTTACGTTGATTCCGAACTCTGCAGTTGGTGTTAGCATGTAAGTTTTGCCGATTAAAATCAGCACATCATGCAAACAATGTTTGGGTCTTTTTGTGGGAGACTCGGATCGTGTGATATTTCACAGTAGAGATGTCCGACTCCTCAACGAATCGTTATTTTGAACTAGATCTTTTTAGGAACCGGTCAAAATGATTCATTCGAATCATTTGAACGAGAAAAGTCTTATAAGTGAACTGATATTTGATATCTGGAAAGATACAGTACTTATGGTGAAATGTGAAAAAAATAGCTTTGTAAAAAAACAGCAGAAAGATTATACAAATGTAGCTACATAAAAAAACAATACGGTGTATATATATATATATATATATATATATATATATATATATATATATATATATATATATATATATATATACTGAAAATACAAATAACACATTGAAAAAAAACATATTTAATAACATTGAGTTGTGAAATTATCTCGAATCTCTAATTTGATTCAAAGCTGCCAATATTTGTCAGAAACATTGTAGTTTATACCACTGGATACTAGTTAATGTCAGTCTATTAAACTTTTGTGTGTGTTATCAGATTAAATTAAATTTTATATGTTGTTAAATATTTAGTAAACACTTTAACGCTATTCGTTGATAATGTTATTTATCTTACCTCACATTTTTCCCGCCTTTAAAAAACTTAACCGTCCGTCACTCTCGAATCCATTATTTGTATGACTCAGACTTATTTAAAAACCATTAATGCAACACAAACTGCTTCTAATTTATACCTGATATTTTTCATTTATAAAACTTGTTTACAAGAAATGTAATAGACACCAGTGAATGCCTATATATGTTGATGTCACGACGAAATGAGTGACAGACTACTCGATGACGTAATTGCGCCTCGTTCTTTGAAACGAATTGTTCAAAAGAACCGAGTCGTTGAATTGATTCGGACAAGTTAAGGAACAAAAGGAACCGTGCTGTCCGCGCTCTGCACGAGCGTCACTCCGTCAGCATGGCAAATGCTTCTCAGTGGTTAAAGCTGTGCTTTTAATCTAGACTTTTCTTAACATGCAAGATACCAATTGTTCGGTTTATGATTAAATCGTTTGATCTTGTTAGGAGAGTGTTCATGAAGCCATGCTGAAAAAATATCACTGAAAGTATGACCTATATAACAGTGGTGTTGTTTTCGTCTGCTGCAGTTCACGGCGACTAGTTAAACGCGTGGATTCTCCTCGGATCACCTCAGAAGAAACATGAGTTTCAGTAAATGGAGGGTGTAATGATGGAGGGACGTCGTCAGGTCACCGCGTGCGCGCTGCTGATGCTCGTCTCCGTGGTGATCGCTGATTCACCTGCTGCAGGTAAGTGATGTCATGGTCTGCTTCGTTTGAGATCAGCGATCAGTTTGCATCCGGTAACTGGATGAGTTTATTGGCAAGATGACGGGAGTTTAGCCTTTAGTGAGAGACCTTTAAAACTGCTCTAATGCCAAGCAAAGTTTGAGGGAGGTGTGTGTTTCTCTTCAACAATTCATCCTCACATCAAGGTGAAACTGAAAACAGGTCAGGTTCTGAGTCAGGTATTTTTAGGAACAAAAACATGATGACAAATTATTATAAAAAAAAAAAAGATGTGAACACATAGGCCACTTTTCTTACCTAAATGTGTATTTTCCTGTACTTCATTCTTGTAAAAAATTTATTTAAACATTTTTTCATGTATTAATTCAGCAAATAGTTTTATTCATTCATTCATTCATTTTCTTTTTCGGCTTAGTTTATTTATTAATCTGGGGTCGTCACAGCAGAATGAACCGCCAACTTATCCAGCATATGTTTTTTGCAGCGGATGCCCTTCCAGCTGCAACCCATCACTAGGAAACACCCATACACTCTCATTCACACAGGTACACTACGGACAATTTTAGCTTACCCAATTCACCTGTACCGCATGTCTTTGGACTTGTGGGGGACACCGAAGCACCCGGTGGAAACCCACACAAACGGGGAGAACATGCAAACTCCACACAGAAATTTGGTAAGCTAAATTGGCCGTAGTGTATGTGTGAATGGAAATGTATGGATGCTTCCCAGTGATGGGAAAATGAGCTGGAAGGGCATCTGCTGTGTAAAACATATGCTGGATAAGTTGGCGGTTCATTCCACTGTGGCGACCCCGGATTAATAAAGGGACTAAGCTGATAAGAAAATGAATGAATATCGATATCGGAGCCAACTATATGGGCAGATAAATTTCTTAATCTCTTCTTTTGTCAAAGATAAAAAGTCATGTAGATTTGGAAAACATGAGTGTGATGACCTATTTTTTAAGACAGGAGATGTCATCAAGACTTCTCACATTCAAATGGATCAAAATGTGTCATGAAAACCAACTGGGTCAGTCTGTTGCATCAATTTATTCAGGATTTATCTGTCAAAGTCACAACTTGATATGAGCTTCTGCGTGTCAGTTCTGTGGTGTCTCGAAAGATGGAGAGCATGAGATTGGTATTAAAGTGAGCTTTTTTTTGTTGTTGTTGCTTCTGATAATGCATTTTTAATCAACATTAGAATTAATCTAGTTGTTTTTATATATGATCAAAAGGTTGGATTATTATTTTATTTTTGTGTGTGATGTACCATGCATCAGTAAATACATGCGGCAGACAGTGATTAACCTCATTCTTTTGTCTCTGTACATAAAGAGACATTTACATAGTTCAACATAATCACCACATTTTTATTCTTCATCTTGAAGCTGTGATCTAGGTCAGCCAGTTTTTTCCAAGTAAGAAATGATGGGAGAGGCTAGCTACGATTTACATCAAAGGCATTAAACAGACCTGTGACAAAGAGCTGACTGTTAGCATCATGTACAGTATATTGAGCACATGTTGGTGGTCCACAGCAGAATAGTGTAGTAGGCGGAGCCAATAGACCAGAGCTGCTTTTTCAGGGAGTAGCTCAATAACACATGCCTCATTTTAATTTAAAGCTGGACAGTGAGTTTATGCGTGTACACGCTTGTATCATGTTTTGTAATTTTGGCTATCCGCTTGTTAAGTGTGACCTCACGTAAAGCGGCTTCCGGGTCCAAGCCCTATATCAAACTGTATAGGGAGACTCATCAATGGTAATAATAAATGTTTACGAAGCAATGTAATACTTTTGAAAATTACAATCGCAATACATATATCCATGCCTAATATTCAGTGGAGACACTTTTTATTAATTGTTCAAATTTTGGTATTTGTGATGCAGCAAGTCCAGAGTCCGATGTGTGAAATGATATAATATGATATGATATGGTCATAAACTAATATTTCCTCAATTCAAATGAGAAGCGGCTTGGACCCGAAAACAGTATTTCATACATCACCGATACGTCACAACTTAACAAGCAGATAGTCCCAAGCTCCCAGCCGGATGATAGAGCAGCTTCCTTTGGCATAGTTTTCATTCAAAGACTTTTGATTGTCATTTAAATTTAAACTTGTAAGCTTGTAAACTTCAGTTGTTTTAGCATTAACTTATTAATGTTTTGGCAAATTAGTGGCTGATTGGTTAGAATGCATTCAAATGATGATTGTATGAAATGTATGATAAAAGCAGCATCTATGAGATGGTTTAAATTCATATGAATTAGCCACAACACGGTATCAAAATGTGGGTCACTTATCTCAGTGTTAAGTTCTTCTTTGTTTTTAGGGCCCGTTCCATGCACTGTAAAAAAAAATCCAAATAACCGATTTGTGCCTGGACAACATGAAGAAATCAAGTTAAATTATTCAGTTTTTGTTTTTTTTTACAAATTTAAGTGGATAGAACATAAAAGGATCAAGTAAAACGTTTAAGAATTGGTTTGTTTCATTTCAATTTCAATCAGTAATTTGAACCAGCAGCAAAAGTAATTTTTTGATTGAAATACGAAAAATAAAATAAGTAAATTAAATTGTAACATAAATTAATTAATATCCCTAATCTAACCCATTTTATCACACAATAAGAATGAACCTTTAAAATAGAATAAAAATAATAATTGAGTAAAAACACTCATCATTTAGATATTACATTTGGCCTATGTTTCATAAATCTGAATAATAAAATATACTGTTTTATTGAATTTCATTTAATTATTAAAGTGACACTGAAAAAAACAAGACTGTTCTACAGTCAAAACCTGCCACTTAGATTATAGGGTGCATTGAATGGTTGCAGGTAATTGCTTTTTAGCTTTTAAAGTATTTTGAGTATACTAGGTTCTACTGATTGATTGTAAGCCTACTACCAGACTTTTTTAAATAAATCGCTTTTAAGTAAATCTAGGAAATTGTTTTCTTGCAAGAATTGTGTAGTTGATTGATTTGGAAAGGAATAGCACACCACTTCTCCACAGACTTTAAATTGTCAAATTAGTTTAGTTATTAGAAGTTTAGGTATTGTGGTTATGGTTGGGAATTTATGTTAAACGATAAGCAGTAGTGATGTTTGTACATTCCAGTAATTTGTACATTGGGATATGTCACTGGGCCCCATGGATCCATGTGGCCTTTTTCCTCATGACAGATAGAGTTGGCAGATGTTTGCTCAAGTCCATTAAGCTGTTAAAACAAGCAGAAGCTTCACTGTGAAACAAGCATTAATTAATTACTTATGTATTAAGTGGGAATTGGGTAAGCTAAATTGTGTAATAGTGTATGTGTGTAAATGGGAGTGAATGGGTGTTTCCCAGTACTGGGTTGCGGCTGGAAGGGCATCCGCTGCATAAAAAAATATGGATAAGCTGGTGGTTCATTCCACTGTGGCGACCCCGGATTAATAAAGGAACTAAGCTGAAAAGAAAATGAAAGGTTCCCAATTGAGTGAAGCATTTTCAGTCACTTTTTTGGGGCTTTTACGGTTTCTCAAGTAACTTTCACTTCATTTTTTCCAAGTAAGATTAAAACACAATAATGAGTTACCAGGCATCATCATTATCATATCATTATGGTGTTTTTTATCATTAAGACTTTTTTTTTTTGGAAATAGGTAATTGTAATTTTACACCCAAGACGTGTTTAGTTTACCATTGTTTGAATCCATTCAGCCAATCTCTGAGTCTGTACCACTTTTAGCTTAAGAATAAATCATAGAATTGGATTAGACCAGTAACATCCTTCTCCAAAAGTAAAAAGTAAAAGTACAAAAAAAGAGTACAAGGTGTAACTGAATTCCAATTTTAAATAGCAAAATGATCTAAACACTTTTTTTAATTAAATCGAGATGCTAATGGTCTAATCCAATTCAGTTATTTATGCTAAGCTAAGCTACTAAAAAGAAGAGTACACACTGTAACTAAAGTCAAACTTTAAATAGGAAAATAATATTTTTTTTTTATCTGACCAAGATGCTAATGGTCTAATCCAATTCAAGGATTTATGCTAAGCTAAGCTAAAATAGCTCTTGCCAGACTCGGCTGAATGGATTAAAAAATGGTAAAACTCAACAGTTTTACTCTAGGGTAGTTGTAAAATGCAGTAAAGGAAAGTGTTCCTTTAATGTCAAGCCCTTAATGCAACATACTTAATGTTGTTAATATTTATTATTATATTAATATTTACATAATATTAACATAATTATTCATAGAAGTAAGCATTTTTGTATTTGGCTTTGAAAGAATCCTTTTGTTGACTTGTCACCAGTGGCAACTTGTGCGTAAAAGGATGTTCTTCAGGCAGAGATGAGAGTACTGTATTCATTATCAGCCAGGTGCAGCCTTATTCTTGTAAATGAAAAGCTCTCTCAAAAGAACACACAGGCAGTCAGAGTCTCCTGAAGAGCCATGAAGTTTTTTGCGAATGCATGAAGTTCTGTGCAAAACTGGCTAATTACAAGTGTTGCCTCTTTTACAAGTGAAACCTGATCTCTGAGGGATGACAATGAGTGCATTCATTATTCATCGCCTCTGGGACTGGGAACAGATCAATACGCCGGGCCCATCAAAAGCCACAGGAGCTGGATGCTGAGGCCACTGGCTGCTGGACAAGCGAACAAAGTCCCATTGAGAAAACGGGATGATTGGATTCCAGCTGCTTTGATGGTGAACCTTTGCATTTGCCGAGGAGGAGTTGTTTGTGTGTGTGTGGGATGGATACTGATTTGGCTTTGGAAATAGGGACTGTACAGAGCTTGTGGTCAAGGTCAGGTCAATTGAAAGAGTACTTGCATGCAAAGTAAATCTATTGTCCTGATATACAAAGTTCTTTCTTGTTTGGGGTAAAAAAGATGTTTAAAGTAGCTTTGCAGCAGTTTTCTGCTAGTAAGCATCCTGAAGGTTTTAATAACAGAAGGCGGAGTCTCAGAGCTACACCCACCTATCACATAATCATCACAGATTAATGGTAGTGCAAAGGGTTTACCAGCAGGAGCAAAACGTTTGTTTTGGTGCAGTTTTAAGCCTTCAAAATTAACTTTATTTTGGTCTGATTTTGTTAGAAATGAAAATACAATTTATTTTGCTACTTTGATTTAGCTTAAAGTGTATCCGGACCACAAAAATCCCAAATTCTAACCCATTTTAGGTGTATTTTTTATATGTGTTAAACATTATGGCATTTTAAACCAATGGTATGTCTTTGGTGAGCAACTCAACCAGGTGTAATGTGACAACAGGATCTATCCCCAAATCTTTTTTTATCACATCCATTACTCTGAATAAGCTTTTGTCGCTATAAACAAGAATTATTTGCATTATTTATTCAATTATACGTTACAGTGTGTTAACGTCTACACCAGGGCTATTCAATTAGTTTGTCATGGGGGCAGTTCATGAAAAGCATCCCAAATAAGGCGCCGGAGAGATATGGCTTGCAATATGAATGATGACACAGCAGCAATATAAGAGCCCATATGCTGTATTTTTGCTCCTTAAGACACCCACGTTGGCTTTTTCTACATTAAAAGTTAATATGTTGTATTTTAAAACTGCATAACATCACTGCGTTGTACAATGTGGCTTTTTTTACAAACATATTCAAATGTTGTATTTTGAAGCACAACAAATCAGTGTATTACTCAAGTTGGCTTCTTCTACATTCAAACACATTCATATGTTATGTTTTAAACTGCGTTGTAAGATTATAGTCTAAAGAATAATCATGGTTTCACAGTTATCACCATTATTATGCATTTATTAAATTCAAAACACTACTAGTTTAGAAAATCACAAGAAAACTGCTTATATTTTTAAGTGTTGTTTATTGCTACTCGGTAACCAAATACAGCAGAAAATATTAATAAAAAAACAAACAATAGTCCATTTCTCTCTTTGGACTTAAAAATAAATGAAAAAGTTTTTGATTTAAACATGAGTGATCATTTTACAATGAAAATAAATGACAGAACAATGAATAAATACATAAAAATAAGAATAAATAAAAAATAGTATTTGTATTGTTAATTTAAGCTATATATTCCCTAACAATGTAAATGAACTGTTGTTATCTGCGTTCATACATACATAATCGTTTTAATAATTTGTAATAATTCGTCGAATGTATCTTTTGTTTACATTGCATTGAAAACCACGCACAACTCTCACCACGTGTCCCTGGAGGGCACGAGTGCGTCGGTCCGCCCTATGAGTCGTGCGCGCATTGCTCCCAATATGCACACGTCTCCATTGGAAATAATGAATTGCGTATGGAAAAGACGCAATATGTGAATGGCCTGGTGCTATAGTTAATCCAATGTGCGTGTGTATTATCTTTGGTATGACCTCGGAACTTTATGAATAATTAACCATAATGAATTGAAGCGCAGTTCATAGTGAAATCGGCTAATCATTGCATCCCCATTAATGATATCAGGGCATTTTACAATAGGCCTTTTTCTACAAACATATCCAAATGGGGTTTTTTTTGGTTGCCCGCTTAATGTCAGGTGACTCTCTGTGCAGCCTTCTACTGCAGCTCATGCTTGGACAGACGTACGTCACTTCATAACTATAGTAACTGTTTTTTGACTAAACTAAACTTATTTTTGATATCTTGGTCACACTATTTGGAGGGCCGAACAAATTGCCTTGGGGGCCGGGTTCGGCCTGTGGGTCGCCAATTGATTAGCTCTGGTCTACGCCATCCGCAGCTCTGCACAGTTTTTTTTCCAACCCAAACCACTAGTTTTAGTAGTCTTGAACACCTTGATTTAGTTGGATCAGATGTATTTGATTGGGTTGGAGAAAAACTACAGAGCTGCAGCTCTCCAGGAGTTGAGTTTGAGTCTGATGCTGTGGCCAAGCTGTGGTCAAGCTAGAGTTTGAGCATGCGAAATTCTGTCATACGGCGCTGTAAAAAGGGGCATTAAACAAGTTGCTTGGACATAAAAAAAAATTGAGGGTTTGGTCCATATTTTAATATTCAGTACAGAGAGGTCATGTTTTGATCTTCGATCGGTCTCACACAATCACATTATGCAATTTCACAGGTCAGAGTTCACCAAGCTTGAACTTTCCAACTGCAAAACTTGTCGCATAGCTTGCGTTTCTGGTCTGCCACATTTACATGCATATGAATGGAAGTCTATGGGGCAAAAAGTGCAGTGTGACCACGGCTTTATGGTCTACACCAACCCCAACCCTAAATCCAGCCATAACAGTAAGCATACGTGTTACAACATGTACATAATGGACATTGTGTGTGCATGCATGGTTTAAACACAGTACGCCACATTGCGCATGTTCACTTCAATGACCATGACGACGTATAGCATGCATGCATGACATTACTGCGCTTGGTGGTTAGCATCCCTGTACATCTGGTTACTTTTGTTACGTTTACTATTTGTTTACTTACTTTCATGTTAATTAGTTGCAATGAAAACAGTTTGTTCTGATTGTCGAAAAAAAGTGTGCAGAAGGCTTTGTTTTGAAACATCTGCAAGTAATTTGCCATTTTTTTAAAAGGTAAAACCCCTTTAATAAGGTAGTTTTCCACAGTCTCACAGATTTTTATGTTCATTCAACAGTGTTTTTTCATTTTATGGCATTTGTTGACGTGCAAAAATCTAAAAGCTCTGGTATGTATTGACGTCTATAGTGCGTTTTTACAGTTTGTTTTTAGCATGCAGTGTTGACAGGCTGCCTTTAGCCAGCAAAGTGTCAAAAATAGAGATGATCTGCATTTGTCTTTAATGAAAAGAATCAGTTGTCTTGTTCTTTTTTTTTTTTTTTTCAAAGAAGACAGCTTGTGTTTTTTTTGGAAGCATATTTGTGTGTAAACATTCTTCATTATGATTTTCATCAAAACAAAGCACAGATCTGGGATGTTCTATTTTATTTTAGTTTAATCAACATAAGACATTCAGTCTGATGATAGCAAACTGATTTAACATTCAATCATTATCACTAAAGCTGCACTGCAGATATGTCTAAATTGTTTACATCATGTGCTTTATTTTATTTTATTTTATTTTATTGTTTACGTTATTTTGTAAATTGATTTCCACTTTAATGAAGATAAATTAAACAAACTCGATTAATGTAACCGCTTGGCAGAAAACGGCATGTTTTACTATAGCTTTTAGACCTAGGGCGCCGCCATCGTGGAATATCGCTTAGCTGAACAGATACAGTGGAAGTAAAGGACTGAACACGGAGACTGTAAAGCCTAATTTAACACAATGCGTAAAGTTGTGAGTGTGGAGTTGGTGCAAATACAAGCATCAGATGTGGGTCTATAATAAAAAATATATATATTTATTCTATTTTTCTTTTTTTCCCTTTTAATTACCGATCATTTGATGCGCTTTGGTCCACTCTCTGTATTATGCAGCCTGACTATATTCTATATATATATATATATATATATATATATATATATATATAATGTATGTATGTATGTATGTATATGTGTGTATTAATGAACATGCACAAAATATATATACACTAATACAAAGTACTTTTTAAGAAAATTCATGACTTAATTGGTTCACTTAATTGATTAAACATCCAATAAATTAGCATTAGTTAATTTAACTAAAAGAATTGAACTCACAATGTAAACATCAAAAGCTTTTATTAATCTTAGGTTCTTGGTTAATATCCAATAATGCTTTTTAAAATGTGTATAATCTGATTAAAAGTCAAAAGTTTTTGGCTAAGGGGTTAATAACAACTATTTTTTACTGATATTACCATAGTAACTGTAATACATCTGTTGATTTTGTTCTATTAACTAACTTTTGCTATTGAGACTTTATTGTACAGTGCTACCCATTGAACTTTACAATCCTTTTGCTATTTAATTTAGTTGAACAAAAATTGTTTACTCTGAACCTGTATTTTCACTGGCCACTTTATTAGGTACACCTGTCCAACTGCTCGTTAACAAATTTCTAATCAGCCAATCACATGGCAGCCAATCACATGCATTTAGGCATGTAGACATGGTCGAAGCGATCTGCTGCAGTTCAAACTGATCATCAGAATGGGGAAGAAAGGTGATTTAAGTTACTTTGAGCGTGGGATGGTTGTTGGTGCCAGACTGGCTGGTCTGAGTATATTAGAAACTGCTGATCTACTGGGATTTTCACGCACAGCCATCTTTAGGGTTTACAGAGAATGGTTCGAATAAGAGAAAATATCCAGTGAGTGGCAGTTCTGTGGGCACAAATGCCTTGTTGATGTTAGAGGTCAGAGGAGAATGGCCAGATTGGTTCAAGCTGATAGAAAGGCAACAGTAACTCAAATCACCACTCCTTATCGGCATGCAGAAGAGCATCTCTGAACGCACAACACATCCAACCTTAAGGCAGATGGGCTGAGGCAACAGAAGACCACACCGGGTGCCACTCCTGTGAGTTAAGAAAAGGAAACAATCACACAGGCTCACCAAAATTGAATAATAGAAGATTGGAGAAACGTTGCCTGGTCTGAGTCTCCATTTCTGCTGCGACATTTGGATGGTAGGGTCAGAATTTCAACAACATGAAAGCATGGATCCATTCTGCCTTGTATCAATGGTTCAGGCTGGTGGTGGTGGTGTAATGGTGTGGGGAATATTTTCTTGGCACACTTTGGACCCATTAGTACCAATTGAGCATTGTTGTTGACCATGTCTGTCCCTTTTGAAAAAGTTTAATAAGCCCTAAGGTATGGTTCCATTTTAGGGGTAAAAAATACTTTTTAGGGGACTTCCAGGTGCTTCGGTTTCCCCCACAGTCCAAAAACATATGGTACAGGTGAATTGAATAAGCTAAATTGGCCGTAGTGTATGTGAGTGTGTGCAAGAGTGTATGGGTGTTTTTCCTAGTGTTGGGTTGCAGCTGGAAGGACATCCGCTGCGTAAAACGTACTAGATAACTTGGCGGTTCATTCCGCTGTGGCGACCCCAGATTAATAAAGGGACTGAGCTGAAAAGAAAATGAATGAATGAAAAATGGACTTGTGGTTAACATTTCCTACTGATTGTTCTGTGGAGCAGTCATTTAAACTGACACCCGAAGATAAGAGAGCTCTATTTTAGGTTTTAGTCAAAGGAACTGAGTGAACGGAGGCCTGTGAGGCTAAGATAGCGCTGCTGGGCTCGTGTCAGTGCCATTACAATATCAGTCAGGTTATTTTAGACCACCCATTCCTCCATGACCTCCACCACAGATCTATATAACGATACTTCATTCATCTCATTGTCTTTGTTTTGAATGTAACTTAGCTGTAGTTTGATTAGCATCAAATCGGCATTTCCTTTTTGCACTGTAAACTTGGCCACATTAAATGCAATCCATAAAATGTGTCAAATTCACCCACATGTCAGTTATAATTTACTAATGTGTTTTCTGCCTAATGTGTCAGTGTTGCGAAGTGCAGTTGAGGTAAACTGACAGAAGGCTGACATGGATGTCCATATTGCATTGGGCTCACATATCTGTACGGTTCAGCACACGTCTGGATCATCTCACTGGGAACAGATGGCTACATCTGAGCACAGCCACGTTTATGGCGAATTAATTTATCACTTTTGAAATGCAATTAAAATGATTGTATCAAAAGTCAGGATGACAAGATTATTGAAAAACCTCCAGGTCATGTACACAATACACTGTAAAAAATGTACAGTTCCACACAATCCATTCCTGTTGTCCCAACACAAATTTATTAAGTTAACGTAACAAATTTAAGTGGATTTAACTTAAAATAAATTAAGTTGTCCCCAAAAAATCTCCAGAATTGTGTTGTTTTAGCTGATTTTAAGCAAGTAGTTTGAACAAACTACTTCAGCTTCAGCAACGACTGTATTTTTTACGACGTGTAAGAATTTATGGAGTGGATCAGAAATGTATGATCATGTTCTATAAGGCTGTGTTTGAGAGTTTAGTAAGGTATGGCATCACAGCATGGTTCGGCAACTTGTCTGTGCAGCTGAGATCTAAAGTAGTTTTTTTGATACACACTGCCTGGAAAATTATTGGTGTAACATAGCTGATGTCACTGCAGGATATGTATGAACAGGACGCATTAAGATGTGCTAAACAAATAGTTTGTGAAGTATCACATTTTCTGCACAAGGAATAGGAGTTGTTACCTTCAGGGAAAAGGTTCAGAGTACCTTGCTGTAGATTAAACAGATATAAGAATACTTTTTATCCTATGAGCATAAAGCTATTAAATAATAGTAGTGGCTTAGACTGAGAGCATCTGTTTTTGCTTTTTTACGTGTATTTATGGAGAGAGGTATGTAACTTTTATTAAAATACTTATTTGTTTTTTGTATGTTGTATTGTTTTTTCCATGTTTGTGATGACTGCAGCTGAGGGCAAAAGCCCAAGATAAATTTCCCTAACTGGGACAATAAAGTTTTACCTTACCTTACAAGCAGCAAAAAAGGAGTGTAGTTTTGGTGTAATGGTTCAAAGAAATAGTCACACTTTACAATATGGTTTCATTAGTTCATGAATTAACTAATATGAACAATACTAGTTCAGCATTTATTAACAATCATAGTTCAACATTTAATAATGCATTATTAAAACCAAATTCATGTATTTTGACATTAGTATGCACTGTGAGTTAAGATGAACTAACAGTGAACAAATGTATTTCCATTAACTAATGTTAACAAAGATGAATCAATACTGTAGTAAATGTATTGTTCATTGCTTGTTCGTTTTAGTGGATATATTACTAATATTAACTAATACTTCTTTAATATTAAGTGTAACTAAAATATGATTACTAACTTACTATGTGTTCACTGATTTAATTCTTGTTTGTTTAGAATTCATAGTACTGTAATTTTTATGACTAAAAATGGTTATGCATCTGTATACTGAAGTTGCAGAACAATGCATTGTTTTGTGTGTGTGTGTGTGTGTGTGTGTGTGTACATTGTGATGGTACTTTTATTAGCTCAGAACTTGTGAAGAACTTAGAAAATGTAGTAGAAGTAGTCAAAACACTGCCAGGAGTTTTACTTTGCATACAGCACAAATGACATCTGCTATCCAACTTTGATGCCTGTGTTGAACTGAATTGAAGATTTCATGATATTTAAAATGTATAGGTGTAATGGCAACTTTATATATACCATGCTCAGCAATTGAGTACACCCCATTTTGAAAATGAATATTTTTATCCATTTCTCAGTGAATATGGGTAATATATATTGATGCAATTGAAAAAAAAACAGATTTATTAAACAGATATATTTATTAAAATAACATTTTAGTCACAGAACATCTTTAGAAATGCAAAGATTATACATTTAAAATAATGCAAAATATTGCAAAAAACTAATTACAGACTACAAAATTTCAACAAAACTGTATATATTTTTGTTTCTTTTGACTTTTGAAAATGATATTCAATATTTTACTTAACATAAATTTGACCTACTAATTTTTGAACCATTATTGTAAGTTATTTTGTTAGATTAGCTCCAGAATTGGCTTTAGTACTGACTAATGTATAAACGCAAATATAATATTGTATAGCTTCCTATAGAAAATATTAATTTAAATGAGAGTTTGGGGGTGTACTCATATGCTAAGCACTGTACCATATATCTGCAGATCTTGTTGGTCTAATGGCCCACAGATAATTATTTTAATTAATCATGATTACAATTATGACCAAAATAATAGTGATTATGATTTCCCACAATCGAGCTATAATCAAGCAGTAACTCCCCCAAATCTCATACATTCTGAACTGTGCTTCTAATAAACTATAATGCCAAAATGTGACTCTTTTTTGATGTGCACATTGGATTTCGATGCTGAACAGATATATTGTTTAGCCCTATCCTCAACCTTTCATAATCATCACAGCGTGTGCTGTGTTTTAGAAAGGTTGTTAAAAGATCTCGCCTGATGTAGTTTCAATGTGAGCACCGCTTCTCTCTCTCCTCTCTACAGGAGTCTGATTGCTTTGTAGTGAAAGGTCCAGAAGTTTACTTCAGTGAGTTCAGTCTGTGCTGAGCATGAAGTCCTCACAGTGACACAGTCTTCAGGGCTTCTCTGGTTTCAGGCTTGGCCTTCCTGTCTTTGGAAGAGACTGGGGAGTGGGGTGGGGGGATATACAGGGAACTTGAGTGTCCTCCAGTGAATTACACAATATGCAAGTTATGGAAAAGTCTGTTTCTCTGGAGACCATCCCAGTGTTGAGTTAACGTGTGTCCCCACATTTCCTCCTGTACCAGTCGCTGTGGCTTTCCTTTTCTTGTTTTCATCTTCCTCACAGTTGAGGTATTCCTCAACCAGGTTTACAATGAAGTGTGTTTGCCTGTTTGTTTTTTTTGTTTGATTTTTTGGTGTTGCACACAGTAACAATGTTGTAGATTTAATTTGAGAATTACAAATTCCAAATTGAGTTTAATACTAAGCCTATAGTCATTGAAAACCTCAAAAGGTCAATTTATGTAGCCAATTTTCTTTTTCTTTTATTTTTGTTGTTGTTGAGATGGTATTCTAGATTATTACTTATAAAATAGTAATGTAAGTAAACTTTTTCATAGAAAAATCCTTAACTAGTCAGGATATAATATGTTCGTGCCACTTTGGTTGTAAATTGTTTATTTGTTTTTATTCATATTTGTCCAATATTTTACATTTATTGTAATTAATGATGTTATTTAAAGAGCACCTATGGTGAAAATCATCATTTGTAAGCTGTTTGGACAGAACTATGTGTAGGCATGGTGTGTCCACATTCATATTGGGGTGATATAAAGACAATAAGTCTCTTTTTTTAATTTCCTGATGTTAAAATAGGATCCAGATCCCTCCCATCCCATCCCTACTGCAACTTGATGTAGGAGTGCGGTTTCCCCGCCCACCGAATTGAATGACAGCCGCGTATTAACATGTCTCCATAGTAATGCATATAATCATATCAACAAGACAGGACGTGCGCAAAGCAACTGGGACTAAAAGATCTGTTCAGCTCTCTGTGATCATCAGTAATAGTCAAATGTGATCAAGAATGAGTTTTACAAGTTTAAAACGTTTCTAAAACAGTGCATGTTTATAATGAATTATATCGATTTTACCGTCTTTACTTTATCAGCACAGCCCCATGTCAGTACAGTTGTAAAAGAAGACGCTCCAATCCCGGTTTGTGGACGTTAAATCAGGTTTATTTTGTACATTAACATAACGAATATCCATACAGCAGTGGATATTAACGTCTATCCTGTCGCATTTGCCATACAAAAACAGTGCAAATTTAAATGTGCGCTGTGTATGTGTCGAAATTTGTAACGACATGTGTGACTCATCGTTGCAACTCTACAACAAATACATCAAATAATCAATGGGAAAGTTCTTACTGTAGTATTTCTCACTAACGTTACGTGAGATCTGTTTCCTTCATGTCTGTCACTGTGCTGTTTATCTGACGCAGCCGGGGGAGAGATTGAGGCACACTCTGACATGTGGGAACGGTGGGCGCAGAGAACTAGCATTAAAGGCACAGGCAAAAAAACAGCTACATTGTGTTCAGAGCAGAACATTCTAATATTCTGAAAGGTATAATAAATAATCTGATGAGTGTTATGAGCTGAAACTTTACAGACACATTCAGGAGACTTAAAATTAACATCTTAATTATGCCCAATGCCCATTTTTTATTTCTCTTTGATATTTGGGCTTATTTGAACCTAATTGGAATAAAAAACTAAGTATCATCTTTTGATATGATGTACTTTTGATATGATGTCCATATACTGTATGTGGAATCATGGTCCGAACTTACATAAAACACTTTTTCCTGAATGTATTTTAATGCATATATATATATATATATATATATATATATATATATATATATATATATATATATATATATATATATATATATATATATATATATATATATATATATATATATATATATATATATATATCATATCATATCATATCATATCATATCATATCATAGAAATTTTTTTTTAACTTGCTTTGACTATCAGAGAGTAAAAACAAATTTTTTTTACTGTTTTAGACAGTTAAAAATAGGGTTTGGGACATTTCATATGCTGCAAAACAGTTACAGGATGACACTGTATGTCTGTAACAAAATATAAAACATTTAAAGTATTTTAAATAGCCACTTAAGAGCTAAAATGTGCTGTCCACTATATGGACACTCAAGCCCTAGGAGGTTATATCTTGAAAAAGGGGTAAAATAGGTGCCTCTCTATTAATAACATATTTTTAATAATGCATCTCAAAATGTGTATCCTAAATTCTCTTGTAGAATTTATAACTGCAGAGCTTGATTTTAAAGAGGAAAAGAAATGTTATAAATTATAACTTAATTTCATGGTGACTCAGTGGGTAGCACAGTCGCCTCAAAACCAGAAGGTCGCTGGTTTGAGCCTCAGCTGGGTCAGTTGACATTTCTGTGCGGAGTTTGCATGTTCTCCTGGTGTTGGCATGGGTTTCTTCCGGGTGCTCCAGTTTCCCCCACAGTCCAAAGACATGCGCTATAGGTGAATTGGATAAGCTAAATTTTCCACAGTGTATGTGTGTGAATAAATGTTTATGGATTTCCAAGTGATGAGTTGCAGCTCAAAGGGCATCCGCTATGTAAATTTATGTGCTGGATAAGTTGGCGGTTCATTCTGCCGTGGCGACCCCTGATGAATAAAGAGACTAAGCTGAAGGAAAATGAATGAATGGATTAAATAAATTTTAGACAAAATTAATACAATTCAAAAAAATAATTATCGGCTTTTAGGTATCAACCAGAATATTGAATCAGTTGTATTCCCATCACAAATGACTGTAAACTTTCTTTTCAGCATCAATTTCTTGCCACAAGCAAACATTGATTCATTCATAGGGATGCGTCCCCCTCACTTTTAGAGACAGACCATTTAGAAACAGGTGATTAATAATTATATGAACATTATGATCTCATACAGCCGTCCTTCCCACTTTTAAAATGTCCGCTACGCCCCTGGCCACAGTGAAATGAACCACCAACTATTCCGGTATATGTTTTACGAATCCCTTTTAGCCACAACCCAGTACTGGGAAACACCCATACACTCTTGCATTCACACACACACACACACACACACACACACACACTTACACTATTGCCAATTTTGTTTACCCAATTCACTTATACTGCATGTCTTTGGACTGTGAGGGAACCGGAGCCCCTGGAAGAACCCATGCGAACTCTTGGAGAACATGCAAACTCCACACCGAAATGCCAACTGGCCCAGCTGAGCCTTTCTTGTTTGTTTTCACGTGGGCTGAGATCACGTCAATCACGCTCAATCTCAGACCAAATGCTTGGTGCAGATCTCAGGGTTAATGCTATGTTTGGATATGTCTACATAACCCAAACTAAGAGAGGTCATTGACCGGTTCTGAAACAAATTCTCGTTTTTGCCTAATGCTGCAGGACAGACTTGAGTGTTTATAGTGACTAGCAGCACCAGACATGATCTCAGTCAGATCAATGGAAACCATCAGAGAAATCATGTTTTGCCTGACATAACTCTGCTCTGCCTTTGTGCCATGTTAGCTTTCCAGCCACGTTCCAGTCTGATTTTACTCAAAATACTGTCAGCCCCTCTCAACCAGATGTTCAGGTGATTTGACTAATAGTACTTTTTCACCTCGGAAAAGTGCCATTTACTTGCAATAATAAGACCGCGTGACATGTGGAAAGCCACTGGTGTGCTGTGTTTATGCTGCTCTTGCTCATTATTTTCTGTCTGCACTGTGCAGTAGTTCAATGTGTGGCTGAACATGGTAAATTTCAGTCGTCTCAAGCACTTAGCCGTCGATAAGACAAACAACAGAGCTCTGTTCTGTGTCAAACGGAGCGATTCTATTCCTCATGCTGCTCTCTCACAACACTGCTTGTATTTTAAGGGAATTAATTATTTCATTCAAGTTCAACAAGGGATCAAAAGTAACAGTAAACAAAAGATACTTTTAAAGATTGTAGGCAGATTACATAAATGCTGAAATGTCATCAAAATATTCAGAAAAAACTTCAGTAAGTGGGGGAAAAATGTTTTCTTGAATAAATCAGCATATGAGACTAATTTCTGAAACTGATGATTAAAGTAAATGTGAGCATAAGTCTTTTTTGATCAAAATAAAAATCGTAACAGCCCCAAAGTTTTAACTAAATTATTATGAGCTAAATTACAGGATTCGCTTTTACATTGTGTGCTGTTTTTAACTGAAAACATTCGTATTGCTTTTA
Organism: Danio aesculapii; assembly: GCF_903798145.1. Lineage (NCBI taxonomy): Eukaryota > Metazoa > Chordata > Actinopteri > Cypriniformes > Danionidae > Danio > Danio aesculapii. Next base: position 39,074,616 of record NC_079452.1, on the reverse strand, counting down.
TAGACTGGAAATGTTATACATGATCCAAATATCAGTATGAGTGCAAACACAAATGCAGCAGGAAATAAAAAAAAGGAAATTAATATTGACTGTGTTGTTTTACAGACAATATGTTTTGTTTTAGTTTTAGGGTTTTTTTTGCAGAAAAACAAAGCCAGAGCAGATCATTTGGACATCGTAGAGCACAGGTGTCAAACTCAGTTCCTAAAGGGCCACAGCTTTACAGATACCTACACTGTAAAAAATGAAAAGTTGGGGTAGCTTAAAATTTTACAGCATCCGGCTGCAAAGAAATGTTGAGTTTATCAAGCTTTAGTGGTTAAAGTTGCGCCAAATAATTTTTTTTTTAAGTTGACTGAAAAGGCTGGTTTAAATCCAGTATACTTCAAAGAATAATTTGGCACAACTTCAACCACTTAAGTTTAATAAACTCAATTTCTTTGCAGTTGGTTGCTGTAAAATTTTAAGTTACTTCAACTTTTTTTTTTACAGTGGTAAACACTCAAATAAAGAAATCAAAATTCAAAGTCTCCTCAAAATATCTTCAAAATATGTTCGTTTATGCTTTAGAAGGGTGAATCTACACTGGTCTCACGGTTTGGTTACGATTATCATGCCATCAATTCGGTTCAATTCGATATCACAGTGCATTGACGATGCTTTCCATAAACTATTTGATATTTTACTTAGCAACGCAATAATTCTTGTATTAAAATTCATATTTTATAAATATATTTATATATTATTTGTAATACGATTTTGTCCTTTAATACAAGCAGTCAGTTATAAGGACTGTACCTTTAATTTTACCTGCCCAAAGAAAACACTTATTTTAAATGAATTAAATCTCCAGTACATGCACAGAACAACATGAGCATTTATAGCAAATAAATAAAAGTAAATATTATTCCGCTTGCTTTTTGAGCTTTGTTGAGCAAGTTCTCAAACGTCTGCGATTGATCACGCGCTCAACAGAAAATTAATTGATTGGCTGTAACCATTCACGCAGCTCTGGCGCTGTTCAGCAAACAGTGACACAGACACTGATGTTAAACGGTTGCTGCGATCAGCTGATCCATTATAGACAGCGACGCAGTGGAGGGAACTCGCTCTGCGGACACACACGTCTGGATCCACAAGTAACATTATTGTTGTAAAAGTCGAGAGAGGACAAAAAAAGTTACCTCACAAACACGCCAGCAGGTCAAAGGGGGGTGAGAGAGTGAGAGTTTATGGCTTTAATTGTTTCCTAGCTGGGTTCTAATATACTTCCCTGTCGGTGAAAGACTGTGCAGCAAACTCACAAGCAGTGAATTATGAATCTGCTTTTTAAGTAGTTGGAGCATTTTAATTACCTGCGCTCTCCTCCCCGGCCATAGTAAGCTACCGCCATATAAAGCATATGTGATAAATGACGTCAGTACATAATAACCGGTTATGATTGTTACTGAACCGATATCGAATTGTTCGCGTCTGCATAATGGTGCATCGAAGAAACAAATAATTTTGACACTCCTATTATACTTACAGTATGTAAATATGTTTTGAGTAAGTGAAACAACTATTGAGATACCGTATTTGCTGAGTCTAAGGAAAAGAGCCGCCAGAACCCTCTACGAAATATCTTCTATTTGTTCCACTGAAAAAATAAAAGGTTTGTAACAATAAAAGAAAAATTCCTTTTAAAAAGAAAATGATATAACATCTATTATTTAGTGTAAATAGCTTGATCTTATATAAAATTTAATGTATTAGCGTATAAAAGAATGCAAATGTACACTATAAAACCATGACATTTGTTTGGCTGAAGGATGTAGTAAACACTTCTGCATGTTGTAGATGTTATTTTAGCTGGTTCGTCTTACATTACCGAGTGTTCCCTCCATAAAAGCATTCTGAGATAAAAATGAATGTCAGCACAGTCTCTGCCTTGATTGTTCGATTAGGCTTGTTCACTGGGAGTCTGTGCCAGTGTTAGGCAGAGGCAGTCACGCAATGGGATCAGCTTAAAACAGAAACATGTGTGGGCAAAGGGGTTTGAATTAATACCACAGACCGTTTCTTTTCTGTGTTTTTTTTCCTCTTTTACCCTTTTTTTCTGAAATAGCAACAACCATCAAATGAGTTTCCCTAGAATGAGCTTGGCAAATGGAAGGAAATGACATCATTAGGGTGTTGTAATTGGTGTCTGCAGCTAGTAGAGTTTGGCTGTAGTCTTGCTTGTGTGTTTCACAGCTGCTTCCCTTAAATCAGGCAGTGTAGTTCAATCCTAAAAGTAGCAGGTAGGACGTTATATACATTTCTCAGTGAGTACTGAGTCTCAAGTCAAGTACATTTTTACAGGTGCACTAGGAGATTTGGAAAATGTTAGATAGCACCAAAGACTATATAATATGCAAGACATGTTACTCGGTATAGTTTTGAATGGAGAAAAGTGTGACTCTCAATCAAGCGGCAACCTCCCGCTCTCCCTCTGGAGGCCAATACGGAAGTAACTGAAACTGCAATTCATCAAAATTCCGCTAGTCCTGGCTCCATAATAGAGCAAATTTTAATTGAGCCCACTGTTAGAATGGTCAACTTTACAGCAGAAAAAAAGGTGTTTATAGCCTGGTACAAAGAACGATTTTGGTTCATATAGCTATTATTGCCTCCATGACAACTGTGAGGGGGGTGAATTTTTTTATAACTCATCCATTTCCTTTATATTAGGTTATATTAAGTTTGCATAATTAAGGGCGTGGCCACTTGAGTGACACCTAGGTCTCGCTGGTCGCCGTCACTTCACCTCAGCTGAATCCGGCAGATTAGCCACTGATCTCGGCATATTCATCGTATTTTTGTGTTGTTTTATGTGGCTTTACACAGTCAGCTGCCTTTTGTACTTATTTCTTACAATTATCAGATGATATGGGATGCTGTGTGCATTTAATTGTGCTCACAAACCATTCATGTGGCCTCGTTTCCCATGTGAGTAAGGTTATATACTTGTATACCATCTCTATAAATGTATTTGTTTTATTTAAGATCATTTATCATTAATATTTTTCTTTAGACCCATAAAGCACTCCAGAATGTGACAGATTGATTAGCTGTAGGCTCTAGAACAGTCATCTGAAGCTTTATTATACAGTGTTATACTGGAGTTCATCAATAGTCTTGCATTTACTAACACAGACTTTAATTGAAGTGTTTGGACGTATTTCGCGTTTTCCTCCTGTAGAAAAACGTCATAAGAACAATGTTTAGTGGCTCAATGTGTTACTACAGTGTTTTTAAAAGTGTAAACACTTTATTGATATAGTGTACAGCCAAGCACATGTGGTCAGAACACAAACGAGTCGCAGGTAATACAGTATTAAGCGATTCTCCCAAAGTAAAGTCTGTCTGCCAGGTCTAAGCAAAGTGCCAGCAGGTGTCTGTAACTCCGCTCACTCTCCGCCTCTTTGGTATCCCGCCGTGGGTGCGATGACGCGCGAACAAAATGGCGACGGTTGGCCGCGCCTACTTGTAGCTTCTTTTGCGCTCTTCAGAAACCTATGGGTGACGTCACGGGTACTACGTCCATATATTTTACAGTCTATGCTCTCAATATGGCAAATGAAGCCCTGCCTACTAGTACAGGAGCCAATCAACGATTACTATAGACTGATGATCCTCCGTGGGAGAAGTTTAGACCAGATGTAGGCTTTTACGACAGTTTTTGTGGTCAACAAACACACTGGAATCTTGCTCAGACATAAGAAAAAATATGTAAATAAAACTTGATATCTGTACTTATAAATGAAGCAACTATATAGGGGAATTACCAACCTACATCACACATGACGTCACACGAGTTCAACCGCGCATACCGGTTGTAAAAAAAGACCGGTTGCAATGGCAAACATGGCGTGTTGTGCGGTAGGATGCCAAAAAAAGCCAAAATTTAACTTTTACCGTACACCACACTGCCTTTAATGCCAACCGCAGACGTCTTTGGCTAACAGGGAGCTGAATGGTGTGAGGACCTAACTAAAATGCTCGACTCTGCAGTTCTCATTTCATATCAGGTAAGTTCACGCTATGCTGAATCATACACATTACTCGATTTCAGCAAAAACAGTTAAATATGGTGAATTAATCTACAGACACTGAATGCTTAGAATGAAATGTAAACATGTAAGTTCACATACCCTGCCATACAGGTGCTGTTCACTGTCAGAATGAAGTTGATTTTGCTTGTTGATAATTACCCAGGCCTTGACCCAAAATTGTAGCCATCCAAAGACTTGTAGGCCTTTAACTTCTCTTTTGTAAAATCACTTGGAGTTTCAATGAGAGTGTGTTCTGGGCTGAATGCTTGGCTATTTCGTCTTATCCAATATCCATTGGGAGGGCACCATCGCAAATGGACCTGTCAGACGAACGCCGCTCACTTTAACGTTAATTTTGCAAAATAACTGTGCTTATCACTGGGTGACAAGCTGTTATAATACGCTGTCGCTGAAAGCATTATGTAAATAATGTATATAATATGTAATCAATATAACTTATCTCTAATACAACAACAAGCTCTGTATTGCATCGCATGTAATTTCCTCGCTGTAAATACTAGCGCTTCTGGTTTTCCTCTGGGTGCTCCGGTTTCCCCCACAGTCCAAAGACATGCGCTATAGGTGATTGGATTAACTAAATTGGCTGTAGTGTATAAGTGTGTGCATAAGAGAGTGTATGGGTGTTTTCCAGTACTGATTGCAGCAGAAAGGAGATCCGCTGTGTAAAACATATGCTAGATAAGTTGGTGGTTCATTCTGCTGTGGCGACCCCAGATGGATAAAGGGACTAAGCCGAAGGAAAATGAATGAATGATAAACTTGCAAGGAGTAATTATTCCCCTAAAAAATCAGACTGTGAGCTAACAAAATAAACATTGTAAGTTTTGATTTCACACATTAAAAGATTAGGAAATGCCAAAGAGATGTGTATCATACTGTCCAGCTTATTGTTTACTGCACTACTGTGGTGAAAAATCATTCGGGAGTCTGTGATTGGTAGACAGACAATCAGATTGTTTTGGCTTTATTCAGGACAGGTTTATCACATTATTTCTCCCACTTACACTGGACAGGAGTTTAGGGAGGAGCAAATTACATTTGGGTGTGCTAAACTGAATCATTTATATGGCTTTGATCTCATTTTCAGCCTTCTTGAGGTTTCAGATGCCCAAGACTTCATTGCTGCTCACAAAGACAAAGAGAGAAGGACAGGCCGACATCAGCCATAATCTTGTTTCTGCCACAGTTTCATTTAATTTTAGATCTCTTCATGTTTTATATTGAAAGCATCACACGACACTTCATCTGCTGTTCACAAAAGAAGTCGTCAGTTGGTCATAAGCGTTTTTATTAATGGTGTGGCCATGAAGAGCTCAAAATAGAGTAGCGTACTGTTTTCTTTTGTAATGATAATGACCTTTTCTGTCTCTGTAGGTTTTAGTCTCGCTGACAAAAATGGCTTCGCTGTTAAACTGACGTTCAATGTTTCCCAACATTTTTACCATCAAAGTATTGTAAAAGTTACAAATGTGTAAAAAAAAATGTGAATATATTCTAAATATTCTTTTGTTTTAAATGTGATTTTGCATCCTGTGCTTAATCATATGTACTTAATTATATTTTAAGGCTTATAAAGTTTTATTGGCATTTTTTCCCCATAATTCTAAGGCATGTAAGCATTTGTTTTTCATTACATCCATAAATGAACTGTAAAAAATGGTGTGACAAAAATGTCTTTGTTTTACTTTAATGTATATCAAAGTTTAAACCTTAATATTTTAACTAGTTTGATTGTACAGTAAGTTAAGATGACTAGAAAAGTTTGTTTGACTCTTGGGATGCAACGATATGAATTTTTTGGCCAATATCAATAACCGATAACTCTTAAGATTTGGAGGTTGATAACAGATATATCAGCTGATAAATATAAATATTTCACAATGTTATATTTTTATACAGTGGACAACTGATGTTATTTTAAAACCTTGATAAAAGTTTGTACTGACCTTATTAACCTAATAGCCAAAGCAAAAAAAGCTAGAATTTTAAAATTGCAAGGTGATTATATAGACCTATAATCACAATTTTACATAAATCAGCATGCCAAAAATAAATTATTTCCTTTTCTTCGCATTGCAAATTAACATACAACTTGACTGTTGCATAACAATAATTGGTTAAATGACAAAATAGGATTTAATTAACAAACAAGTTAAATACATATATTTTTAAATAAAATAAAATGAAAGAACTAAAACCAGCTCAAAAGTTCTTGAATAAAACATGTTGCAGTAACGGACCGATATCGGACTGATAGCGATAACATTAAAATTAGCATTTATCGGCCGATATCGAAATGGCCACCAATATATTGTGCATCCCTATTTGATGCAACTACAAAAATGTAAGGCAGCACAATTTTTTTTACAGTGTAGCATTACATAGTTCATGGTTTGTAATCAATCCTAAAACAATAATATAAATCAAAATTATTGTAGGATGAAATTGTAATTGAAGAGTGCCAATGTATGCGGCCGAACATTTTTTTCATATTGTATGTTGACTTTAAATAGTTTCAATGTAATGAATTTTGTCAGCCATGTTTTGACATTTTGTTGTCAAAAGTTATTTTAATCATTAAAGTAGATGCATGCATTTATTGTTTCTTCATGTACATGCATGCACACACACACACACACACACACACACACACACACACACACACACACACACACACACACACACACACACATATAGTGTTCAATACTGCTTTTATACTGCTTTTAATTTAATATTTTAATAAGAAACTATACAATATTATATTTGTGCATATACATTAGATTAGTTGGTACTGAAGCCAAATCTGGAGCTTATCTAACAAGATAACTGACGATAGCAGTGCAAAAACGGGTACACCCAAATTTATATGTTATAAAAAAAAATATTAAATACAACTAAAAAGAAAAAATCAAGGAAAGCAAAAAATGTTTAAATATAGTTGAAATTTTGTAGGTTGTATTTTATTTTATTTATTTTTTGCAATATTTAGCTTGAATTTAATTGTATTATCTTTAAATTTCTAAATGTGTTTGGTGACTAAAATATTATTTTAATAAATAAATCTGTTTAATAAATCTGCTTTGTTTAAAAGCACCAAAATACATTGCCTATATTTACTGAGAAATGAATAAAAAATATTAATTTTCAAAATGGGGTGCACTCAATTATGCGGAGCACTGTATATACACTGTAAAATGCAGGGTTCAACTTCATTTATGATATCCCAACACAAATCGATTAAGTTACCTTAATTGGTTTTACAAATTTAAGTAGGTTGATCATGAGACAATTAAGTTGTATCAAAAAATACCCAAGAATCATGTTGTTTCAGCTCATTACAAGTACAGTAGTTTGGACAATGATAGATATTTTTGAGTGTATGGTAAAAACTGACACCACTTGAAAATCCTTTCCCTGGATTTATGGTGTATGGTTGTGCTTGACTCAACCATTCCTTTTTGTTGTTCTGTGCTAATAATGAAATTTAAAGATCATGGAAATTTAATTTGAGACTCCAAATTGGAACTTATGTTGTTCTTCAATGACCGCTGTTTAAAACTGCTCTCAAAAAAGACTTTTGTTTCTTGTTCAAACTGCTTGTTTAAAAATGAGTTGGGGAAAAAACACACAATTCTTCCACCCCCTAAAAGTATTTTGCTGTTTGTTCAAACTGCTTATTCATGAGCTGAATCAACACAATTCTTGAGTTTTTTTTTTTTGGAACAACTTAATTGTTTTATGTTTAATCCACTTTAATTTGTAAAAACAGTGAAGTTAACTTAATTGATTTGTGATGAGACAACAAGAAAGAGTTGTGTGGAACCCTGCATTTTTTACAATGTAAGTTTATTTGGGGACAACTTAATTATTATATGTTCAACCTACTTCAATTTATAGAAACAATTACGCCAACTTAATTGACTTGTGTTGTGGTAACATGAAAGGATTGTGTGGAACCCTGCATTTTTTTTCAGCGTGCTAGCCAGTTGTTTTGTGGATGTTTATCACCTTTAGCATCATCCCATTGACGTTCACATTTTCATCTGACATGTATCTCTCAGGTAGATCTCACTGTCTGTGAAAGTGATAGCTCCAGCAGTTGCCAGGTTGCTCATGCATTTCACGGTTGTGTTTCTCTAGCAGGTGGCAGAGGCAGTGGATGTGCAAACTCATGGTATTTCCCCTGCTGTCCGTCTGTCAGACGGGAGGACGCCTCCCATTACTCACGATAAACACTCTTCATTTAGGCTGAAGGTGACCCGCTTGCAATTAATTATTGAACTTGTCCGTCGATCAGCAATATTAAGTCACTCCATCATTAATTGCTTCATTGTCTTTGCTTGAATGTTTTCAGAGTTTCGGTTGGTGTTGTTTCGCTTGTAAAACAATGGAACAAGATCGAATTGTTGGACAGCTGGTTTCATAGATTAAACTCGAAAAGATATCTACATTAGGCCTTTCACAATTAGCAAATTAACTGTTGGAATTATTTAAGGTAACCTTGATTTCACGTTTAAGTGCATAAGCAAATGGCAGTCCAAGTTTCAGGGCCAAAAAAAACCTCTTTATTTTTTAATAAATTTTTTTTTATTTTACTGTGTCATGCCAAATATTCTAACACTTATACTAAGTATTTCAAGGTTAATGACAAAGTACAAGGAGATGCTGAATAACCACAAAAATAAATTATTTATCATCAGCATAAATTTCATGATCATGAAAAGTCTATTCAGCATATCTAAAAAGAAAGTATGGCAGGGTTCGAGCTAAGTAATACATGTTAAGGTGTTTTTTAATAATGATGATGGTCAAAAATGACAAACAAAACTGCTATTGTTTGTCAGGTTCATTTCATACTAGTTTTAATAACTAGAGATGCAACAATTATAGATTTTGGTTGTACGATTATAGTCTGAGAAATAATAACAATTATCACGATTATTATTTATTCATTAATTTCAAAACACTACTAGTTTAGAAAAATCACATGAAAACTCCTTATATTTTAGAGTGTTATTTATTGCTGCTCAGTAACCAATTAATACAGCACAAAATAATAATAATAAAAAAAAACAAACAATAGTCCATTTCTCTTTGGACTTACTAATAAGTGAAAAATGTTTTTGACATTTAAACATAAGTAATAATTTTACTCTTAAAATAAATGAGAGAACAATTAATAAGTAAACAAATAAAAATTGTAAGTATTTAAAAAACGTATGTCTAAAGTAAATCTAAGCTACACATTAGCAACATAGTTCCCTTTTAAAGAGGTCAAATGTAGTCAAAGGCTGCTAAACCTCCGTCTGAAAGGCACTTTTGATCAACTACATTAAGAACTTGTTTAATATTTTTAATTTTGTATTTTTTTTTCTCTTTGGAGTAGAAATGTGTATATTCCATACAAAGTATGAAGCTGAACGATCAGTTCTCGTCACGTGACTCACGCCATCTTTTCAACTAGGAGCGCCTGGAAAGTGTGAGCACATCGCACCATGCACGTCGCTCTCAATATTGCACTAACAAGCCGCGCGCCTTCATTGGAAATAACGAACTTGCGTGTGCGAAAGACGTAGTATGTGAACGGCCCTTAGTTAATAGCCTCAGCCGTAGTTTATCCAGTGTGCATGCGTATTAGCCTCAGTGTACAAGCTCGGAACTTTAAACTAGTGCACAGTTGGCATAACTTTGTTTAGTAGCAGCAGTTTTGTTGCAAGCAGAAACGCAATGTTGAGAAGTCTTTACGATTAATTAACCGTGACGAATTAAAGCACAGTTAACAGTGAAATCAGTTAATCGTTGCATCTCTATTAATAACTCAAATACATTATAAACACTGTTTAGAGTAATGCAGGTACACTCAAACAATGCCGTTTGCCGTTTGTTCAAACTACTTGTTTCAAATGAGCTGAAACAATACAATTCTTGAGAACCTTAATTTTTTTGTGCAATCCACTTAAATTAATAAAAACTCATCAGTTAAGTTAATTCCTTCACGTTGTCCCAACACAAATCAATTGTGTGGAACCCAGCAATTTTACAATGCATGTTTTCCTAAAGTGTTATGTGAACTTAATTTTGTTTATAACATCATTGTTTTTACCTTACCTACACACACATACATACAAACACAAATGCAAACAGATACATTTCAGTGCCACCCTTAGACATTTACTGTATGAGTATTCACAAATTATTAAAAAATAAAAAACATAATTTGTTTGGTAGCTAATTAATTCATTGGAATGTTTTCGGCATTCGATATTAGGAATATTTTCCATATTAAAAGGAGTTTTTGTTCTAACCAACACCTGAAATTGATATTTTAGAAACGGCTTCGGTTTCTTGCAGCTGAACATCAGGATAAACTGACAATGATCACCTCAGGTACACCTCATGTGCTTTATTCAGTGTTAAATACTAACAATGTGAGTTTGAAGGCCATTTTACATGAAATTTATTGTCATACTATTAAAAAAAACATCAGCAGTTCATCTCAGATCATGAAAATAAAATAAACCGGTTGAAATTGGACTTTTGAACTGTGACTCAGTGCAAACCAACACATATCAGTGATTCAGCATCTACATTTAATACGCTAAAGAGGTTTAATATGTATTAAATAGATTATAAACCTCACCATTTGCACTATTCTGTGCTTCTGAATGGCTGTATTTAAATTTCTGTTGAGTTTCATCTGGTGTAAACAGCTAAATTGCTTATCTCAAAGCATGTTGTTGTGAGATGGGGTTACAATAGAACCTGCTCACCTAATGTTTACATTCGTAATATTTATATTATTTGCTAATTAAAAATCTCATGTGGAACTCTGAATCTGCATCTCATTTCGGAGTCTGCTACTGTCCACTGAAGGTCGCATTTCGGTCACGGATGCATACTTTCAGAGCCTTCTGAATGAATAAATGAATGAAGGAATTACAAGGTTTTCCACCAAGGCAACCTGCTGAAATATAAGTGGCTAAACTGGCAATGGGTAGTTTAAATAACCAAAACAAAGACAGCGTTCCGGCACGGAAAACATGTTTTCAAAGCAGAATATCTGACTTCAGCATTGTTTTTTAGATAAACAAGTATTTTCACTTAGCATGTTTCCTAAATATCTGCAAACATATTGTGGTATTTTTATGCTTAAGAAGAGTCAAAAACTTACAGCACCTTTAACTTCAAGAATGGGTAATGCTAGAAAGTTTTTAAGAAAGCATGACAGTCAAAAAATTTGTCAGATTGTTTTCATATTGTTTTAATATACAATATTAGAACTACAATATAATATTATCACTGGTGGCACAACATCTCTGACAAAGACTGGATCTTTAAAGTACTCCTGGAGCTATAAATGTCAACTGTCGCTCTTTCAAAATAACATACCATCTACCAAACTAGGAATTTATTATAGATGTACAAAACAGACTTGTAAACAAAAGACTTGTTTTTTGTTGGAAAATAGTTCTTTTGGCTTGTCATTCATAGATGTGTGACACAACTTGCAGTTGTAGTGTTTTAAAAACTGGGTCAGCAAGCCATTTTGATTGGCCTAGCACAGAAAAACACGGGTGGTTGTGGCTGTAATGTTGTATTGAAGGGCCCCCGAGGGAATAGAAATCTAAATGTCCAAGCTCTTATCAGATGAGTTCAGAGGTCAGGCTGTAATCTGTGCCTCTTCTGTCCTGTTTGTTTGCTTTGGTCTTGCTCAGTGACCTGAGATATGGTGGATCTGCAGTTGAGGCTTGGTTACGATAGTTTTAGCAATCATCTGTGTGTCATTTAAACCACTTTTTATCACAGTAAAACTAATTAATGACTTAAGATTTTCTCAAAGAGATTCAAATATCAAGCTTTGGATTTTGAAGGATCCTGTGAGTTTTAGAGCTTCATCAATCATGCAGCTGAAATGTCAAAAGAAATGTAACATTAGGCTTGTAGTTTTGAGCTGTATATCAGCAACGTCTTTAAATGTTAAAGTTTCATGTGAGTGTGATTTTTCACAGCAAGATACTAAATTTGCCTACTATATAATAAATAATGCATCCCAAATTATATAGTAAAACATTGTTAACAAAAGGCAACCTGTGATTGTGAACCTTTCTCGTAGTTGTTTGTAGCTGTTCAACTTTTTAAATACAACTGGTGAGGAATACTTCTTTTTTTAATCTTTAACATTAAGTTCTAATTAATTTTTTACGTAGAAAATTGCACTTTTTGAAAATTCTTTCATCCTAAATTGAGAGGAAGTATATCATGGGTGAGAAAAAAAAGACTAATAATAAAAATAAATCCCTTGTGAACATGATGTATATATTTTCAATCAAGTATGCATGAATTTGTTCATTCATTCATTCTTTTTTTGTTTGTTTGTTGTTGTTTTATGAATGCAGCAAATATGTTGCCAGCGTGTAAGCATTTTGAACTGTCAGTGAAACACACAAATCTATACTTGGGTGTGGGGGGAAAGAGTACATAAAAGAAATAAGCTAGGCTGAGTAAGATTTGGGAAACCACTTGCTGATAAAGAAGAATAGAGAGAACAGGATGGCCAAACAGAAGTATTTGTATTATGTTTTTTCCGTAATTTTTTGCTTATAAATGATATAATGCTCTATAATGTTAGAAAAGGTCAGTATTAAATACTTTAAACTGTAGTTCTGTGGTGATCACCAGTGATGTAGCCATCGCGGATCGCTGGAGAACACTCCGTCATTCACCCAAACTACATATCCTATCTTGCCCTGCAGTCACACACCTGTTTCAGTTCACCTCTTGATTACACACACAGATGAAGCTGATCATGACTGATTACATGGGCTATATACACATCCCTAACACACACATACTGGCTTGTTTTCCTATAGTGTGCAAAGTGACTTCCTGTAAAGTCTAGTTGTTTTTGACTCTAGTTTGTTGTACTGTTTATGTTTGTTTTGGCTTTTCGCCTGTGATTAGTGGTGGGCAGAGCGAGGCTTTATGAAACACTGAAACCGTTGAACAAAATGTGTCGAAGCTGCGAAACTTTTCAAAACTCATCTCTACAGTGACACCTGGTGGTCATTTTTTATGTATTGCTCTAGAACAGCTTCAGCAAAGAAACAGTTCAGCAAATTGAGGTATTAAACCCCACATTGTAGAGTTGAGTTTCAAGTGATTTTAATGAAGTGGTGAGTGTTCCTGACTAGCCTGCAGAGATAATGGGTTCGAATCTAGGGTGATGTAGTTATAGACATACGTTTTTAAATACTCTGTTCTTGTAACGTCCTTTGTTTTAACATTGGTCTGAAACCAAATAAGCACTTTGTGAATAAATATGTCTTGTTTTGGTCATAAAATTGACTTGCATTAAATTAAAATACATCGAGTCACAATTTCTGAGTAGTCGGGATTCTAATTCAGGAAATTTGTAGCACAGTTACTCTGTGCACATGCACGGTCCACTGGCCTTTGATATAGAAATTGTTTCAACCCTGTCAATCAAACAGATTCGCCAGGTCTTAAAACCACTTCTGAAATTTCCAATGCTTTGAGTCACTTTAGTCACATGACCTGGGGTTTCGATTTGCTTTAGCCACAAGACCTGGGTGTTTCGAAATACTTGCGCTTTGGGATCTTGACACTGAAACGTCAGTTTGGCATCAGCCATCCCTACCTGTTATACCGATTACTTTTTGGATTCAGTGTGCTAGCGATTGCTCCTGTATTGAACCTTGCCTGCCTGACTACTCTTAATAAAAACTTTGAATCCGATCCTTGTCGTAACAAGGGTCATTACAAGTTGTGTAAAGGCAAGACAAAATTGTATAAAGCAAATGCTAACTTTAATTTATGCATTGTTAAAATAAACAAATATAATTTTAAGGGTTTGTTCACAGGTTTGGTTTGATTAAAACAAACTCCGGTGCTCTATTATGGCTCATTAACACTGAGTGGTACGGGTTGATACTGTATAATACAGAAAACACTTCTATTTCCACTGTAGTACAACGTATTTCACAAAAAAAAAAAAATAAAAAATTCTATAAGTCTGGTTTAAAAAAATCACTGAACACTAAGCACACCAATATAATACAAGTGAACCAAGCTATGAACACACCCTAAGACTTTACCCAAGACTTTTACCTGTTCTTGCTGTCATTGTTAAGGTCTAACAACTGTTTTTCTATCTCCTGCTTCGGGCTTTCTCTGTTATTTAGTTGATCATCTGTTTTACGCCGCCGTCTGCTTTATAGGGCCTTCAAACACTTGGCCCTGAGCACAGCAGTGAGTAACACCGACTCATACACTATCAAAGAACTATTGAACCTGAGCAAACGCTGGCCATATTGACCTGATTAATGTAGCGTAAGATGCTTTTTGTGTGCTGCTATTGTGTGATTTATATTTGATAAGAAGTCAATCACATAAAAAATTATGCCAAAAAGCTGTTTCTTATTTGCTGTTGTCACAGATTTTTTTTTTTGCCTTTCAATGTCTTTAAAGTGGTCAGTGGACTTGGCTGACACTATGGAACGTTCTGTAATGCTGTTTCTTTTGATAACAGAGCCAGAGTTTTATATAAAGGCGTGTTCTTATATCTGTCTCTCTTTTTTTTTAGGCAGATCAAAAGTCTAAAGATAGAATTGTTGGTTAAAGAGTGTGTTTGAAGTCCATGTGTCTGGGGTGATCCTTCAGAAGGCTGAGTGATGTTAGTTATCACCGAGTCACAAATCCATCTGGGTTAGCTTTGAATCTGAGATGGTGCTGAATGATTATTGCGTAATTTGTGAATCATAATTCGAGTTTCATTATGATGTCTACACATGTAATTTCTTTGAGCCCTCAGTTGCATTAAATGTGAATTGTTGGAGATGACTGGATGAGTTTGCTTTAGCTTTTAAATATAATTGGAAAAGCATGTAGCATGAATGATGCATTCAAAAGTTAGAGAGGTAACCTTTTTATGCTAAAGTGGAGTATGTCCTGTGTTTTATCTATTCAACTTAAAGGAATTGTTCACCCAAAAATGAAAATTTACTCATTCTTAAGTGGTTCCAAACCATTATGAAAATATATGAGAGTATCTTTTTGTTTTTCTGTTGATGTCCATAGTAAATACTTTGTAAATACTTTGGAAAACAAGAAATTTTCAACAAGAACAAGAACAAATCTTTAGGAAATTTGTGTTCAAGAGGAAAAAGAAAGTCAAACAAGTTTCATTCAACTGAGGTTGATTTAAATGGAGACAGAAATGTAGTTTTGGGTGAACTATTAACTGATCTGTTGTTTTCAATCTAAATCATTAAAAGTTTTGAAATCAGCAAATTACAGTTCATTGTGTTTCTGAGAAAAAACATATTTGATTCATCTCATTTATATGGTTGGTTTGGGGTCATTTGAGGATATGGAGTGACCTAGTTTTACACACTGGCCAATGCCACCTTGCAGAATATTTCAATATGTCATATTACCATCTGGGTTATGATATTATACTGTTTTAAAAGTTTGCCAGCATTTTGCATACAACATTTGCGATTAAAATCGGTAACACTATTTATTGACCAAACACCGTTGTCAGCAATGCTAAAAAAGTTTGGTATGACGTTTCGTTATGAAGAGCTAAAGTTTTATTCAAATGTGTCTGCTGAGCATGCAATTTGAAAGCAATGGCAATAAGCTCAGGGTGTAAGTTTGTTATTTCCAAAGGAGGCGGGTGACTTGCGGGAATAGGGAGTGACACACACATATTCTGCAAGCAGCGCACCTGTGACATGCACACATTTTGCAGGCGCACATAGTGGAAAAACATCTGAACTTTTCAGAATGCCGCAAGCGCACCTCGATTCATGTAAGTAGAACTAGCCAATCTGCTTCAAACTATGGAATATACACATTTCAGTAATAACGGCAGACTAATTACCTTGGACAAACACAGAGCACCAAAACACTGCAGTGCATTTTCATTTTCTAAATAAACTTGTATCAGAGCTGCAGCAATAGTTTGTCTGTTTGTCATCCTCTGAGAAAATGGTTGATGGTCGCTTAGTTGCAGAAAGACGACAGGAGAGCGTAAAGCACATTTAAAATGGTGAAGGAATCCACATGCTCACGCTTTTCATGTGTGGGTTTGCGAGTTGCGTCATCGCCACTTTACATCACATAAAAATGAGTGCCGTATAGCAACAGTGAGGAGATTGTTTAAAAAAAAAAAGGATGTAAAGAGTGGCTTTTTGCTTTCTTTTCTTGTGCATCCCAGCTACTAGCACCCCATCTGAAAGATGTTTTTCCATGGGGGATAATGTCACAATTTGTAATGTTGCAGTATGTATTGGAATAATAATGGTTAGTTTCTTTACTTGAAAGCTCAGATTTGATTTTCATAATTTGTTTTGTTTGCAGAGTTTAAGGTTTACTGTATCAATATTATTCACACCTTAAAGTTTACTTTGATTGTTCAGCATTTACTCTTTACCATTGCACACACTTTGTAGCTTTTTATTTATAAAGTTTAAGAGTCTCTTAAACACCTATGTTTATTTTTTATTATAAATTTTATTGTATATTTTAGTAATGCTGGTAAATTCAAATAAAGTGGTTAAATAAACAAAATCATAATATTCCTAAATGGGTTGTTAAAAAATATTCAATAATTATCGATACTGAATGATATAAAACATGATATCGTGTTGCCCAGCCAGAGAAAATACCAGATTTGAGTTCCAGTGTGTATGTTTATTGTAGTGCAAATACACAATCTTTAAAATTATTGGAAATAATCATCTGTGTACTGTCAAAACGCTACTTATATTTTTTATTATTACTTTTTTATCATACATTTGCAGTTAATTGTCCTCACAACACAGTGAGTGAGTATCTTGGGCTAAATCCATATTCCACACATGCCAGCGGGTAACCCAATGGCAGCTGTCGGTTGTAGTTTTATCCTCATTTATTTTGACCTTTGTCAAATTATTCTCCCAAGGAAAAACTAGACACATCCAAACAGTGCTTAAGACTGTTTTGCTCACTCATGCTTCATTAAGAAGCTCCTCACCTTTGCTTTCCATCCTTTGCCTCAGAATGGATCATTTCATTACTGTGCAGCTGCTTCTGAATACCAAGCCAAACATTTACGCCCAACCTCTGCACCCACCATAAAAAAGCTATGCAAATGGAAAGTTTATAAAACGTGTAGCGGAATATGAACCAGACAGGCCGATACTGCTTTCAGGAATCCTCCTTGAAAGTGGCATGCTTAATTATTTAAATACTCTCCTGTTTCGTACCCTTGGCACATTCCAAACCAGTCGCACATGTACAAGATTGTGACTTGGTTAATCATGGCAATGTGACTTCTGCAAGTGAAAAAGCCTTGAAGCATATGGGCACAATGGCATGATGAAAGTCTTCAGCACTCAAACTGTTTGATGTAACTGTGTGAAATAATGTCCAACAGTGTCTTCTGTTTAACTCAAATGTGTCTTTATATCTTAAAATGCAAAAGGAACGAAAATATCATGTCATAATACATGTGTGTATATATATATGAAATGTCTGTGGGATAGATTTCAATTTCGTCTTTGTTTTGTAGGTCAGTGTTGCATTTTATCAGTCATCAAAATTAATCTTATTTCCAATGGCTTTACTTTTGAATCACAGGGGTTAAAAACTCTTTGCTGCATATTAAATACTGAATATAGATGTTTACATAAAAAAAAAAATCTGTATTTTGGGATAACAGTGGTAACACAGTTGTGTTCAGCTAAATTCTGATCACCCATTATCCTGAGCTACACCTAATGCCTCATTCACACTAGCATCAACTTTGTAGCTGCCCGTCGCTCTGGGTGGTGATTGAAACCGCTAGATTGAACCGCTAGATCCGCTGGATTTGCTCTTCAGTGTTTAAACTTTCAGCAGTGAAATTCAAACCACACTGAACTGAACAAAACTGAACATCATCTCTGAAATCTGGATTTTACTAGACCTTCTGTGTTAAGTGACTTTGACACAATCTACATTGTAAAAGCGCCATAGAAATAAACTTGAATTGAACAGTGAGCGTTTTACGTGCTGCTGAACGTAAACAAAGTCGCTGTGAGTCGCTCGTAGTGTGAATAAGGCTGAAGTCTTTGTTTTTGCTATGTGTAATGAGCTGTTCTTTAGGGATGCACGATATATCAGTGGCCATATCAATATAGGCCAATAAATGCTATTTTTAATATCATCATCATCTGTTTGATATCAAAATGTTTAAGCTGATAAATTATTTATTATTCACATAAAAGAAAATCGGTCATAGAAATGAATGGTTGGTTAATACATTTCTGAGATCACTTCAGAGCTTTTAGAAGTTAAGGTTTTAATAGTTGTTCTCTGTATATGGTTGACATTTGTTTTTGTTTTGTTTTTTCATGCAGAATTTTTGTTTTGTTTTTTTCATATTTATATTTATAAGCCTATATATCAACCTCCAAATATAAAGAGTTATTGCTTAACTTTATCGGCCATAATTTCCATACTGATGTATCTTTAGTTTTTGTTTCTGTTTTGGTTAATTTTTGTTTATTAAAATGTAATTTTATTGTGTTTTTGTCTTCCTCAGTGCGGCCTTTGGACACTCCAACCATGCCAAATGTGTTTTCAACAGAAGTGCTGCATAATGCATCCACTGCCTTGTCTGGATCTTCTCTCTCAAATAGTTTAGATCCATCCAAAGCCACAGAGAATCACAATCACAATGTTAACACTGGATCTACCCATAGGGGTTCCATCAGACATCCTCGACAGCTAAATTATCCAGTGCCTACCTCTCATGATGTGCATTTATCTTGGTCCGCTATCAGCCCAGATCCTCGAATCTCATCAGCTACAGATTCATCTGTTTCTTCTCACTTGCCTTCACTTGGACAATATTCTCCTGTTGCTGAGCCTCCAGTTCCTTCCCCTCAAATGCAGTATGCGATGGGAGAAATTAATGACACTAAAGTTCCTATTGGAGACATATTGGAACCGTCTAGCAAAATCCAGGACCTTCATTACAACCTAGTCATGACCCAAACATCCAAGCACAGTATCAACAGTTGGAGCCAAGTCATGTGGTTTTTGTACACCATCAAATGACTTCAGCATCTGTCGAGCCAACTATGGGTCCACCTGAAGACTTTTTCCCAACCAATACAATGGATGTGGACTATGGTTCTGGAGATTACTTGGAAACTATGTCCTTTATGGGATCTGAAGGCAATGACTATTCACTAGTTACCAGCCTCCCCTCTGATGCATATGACTTTGAAGACTCAAACTCTGAAACCTACGACACTACATTCCCCTCAAGAATCGTGATGTCATTTTCCAGTAAACGTTTGTATACCACCTCTACGAGTGTTAGAAGTCCCTTCTCCATTAAAGTTGTTGGCAGTTCTAGTTTTAACAGTACTTCAACCTCGATTGAAGCCACCATTGATTCAACTATTCACACAACAACCTTTCAAAGCTTTACAACCATTGTGCCCTTTACAATCACGTCAAGACCTCAGGTTTTCAGCAGTGTTTTGACATCAGATCTTGGCAACAGCATTTCTCCGTCTATTTCAACCAACCAACTAACTAGAGTCCATTCAGAGTCTACGACAGTTGTGCCCTTTACTACGTCATCACCTCCAGTATTCACTAGTGTTTTGACATCTGATCCTGGCCCCTCCATTTCTCCATCACTTTCAGCCATCCAACCAACAAGAGTCCATTCATTACCTGTTCTTCCAACAACTTCAGATGTCTTGAATCAGAACCAATCTGTGAACGAGAGCTCAGAGTTGGCATCTGATTGGCCAGGCACTGTTACAGTCCAGCCCACCGATGTCCTTTTACCAGACATGAACAGTTTAGAGTACTACACCATCCAGTTGACCAAGGACAATGATAGCTTGCCAGAGCATGCTGCCAATCAGACGACCTCTAGTGTTTTCTCTTTCTTTCCAGTTGGCACCACACATATTGTCAGCACTAGAACCTACACCGTTGACCCAAGTTACATGCTAACAGCTCTGTTTGATGACGATCTACAGCCTGCAGAAGGTAACAGCTCCTGGCCTGAGGAATCCTCAGCAGATACCTCTGGATTTGAGCCTTTTAACACCACTATCCTGGATCCTTCTGAAGTTAAACCAAGTGTAACGAATATAACAGTGTCATACTTGGAGCCTTCATTCACATTGACACACTCGGTAGATCTTTCAACTTCATTAGGAAATAAATACTTAACCACTGTTTGGCCTACCACACCATTTATAACAAACAACACTTCCTTACTGGAGACTACGCCACCTTTGGCGACCACAGAGCCAGACAGTGTATCTTCAGTTAATGACAGCCAATGGATTATCACTTCACTCCCAACAGAGACTGTATTACCTAGTAGTGTACTTCCCAGTGTTTTAGCAACCACCTCTATCAGTGTTTCTGAATACCCAGATAACTCAACCTTCAACATCACCTCCACCTCTCCTGCAACAGAAATGGCAGACGAAGGATTCATGTCTGGAACGGCATCTGACACCATGGCTACTGATAACACCACACCGTTCGATAGCCTTACAACCACATTCTCTACAGTATTACGTAATGACACCACTGAAACGCCTTTCACCATCACAAGCGCCGACAACAACACCACAGTTACCATTCTAAGCACAACCCCTCCAACAACCACTGCCCGGAAGTATCTTTGCAGCATCACGAAACCTGACACCTACTTAACTAAAGTTGGTAAGATATACAAATCAATTTGCTTTATAGTAATTTGCACCAGCAAGGTGTTCTTGTAAATTTTCAAGAATCAGTGTGCAGTTTAATCCATAAGACATTGATCTATCTTTAGAAATAATTGGATTAGTAACCATGCTTGCTTTATTTTGTTGGTATTTTATATTTAAGGCTTTAAGAATAACATTAAGCCTCATGTTTGCTGTATTATAGGGTTTCCTCCAGGTTCCACAGTCGGATATGCTAAAGGCAAAGTCAGAGACATTCTCAAAGCAGAGTACAACCGATCAGTAGAGCTACAGGTAATGTGCAAAATAGATCTATTATTATTATTATTGGTAACACTTTATTTTGATGGTCCAATTGAGTATTAGTAGATTATTAGTAGGTTATTAAAGTCAACGAAAAAACAAAAACTAAAATTTTAGATCATTTTTCGTTAACTAAAATAAAAATAAAAACGAGAGTTTAAAAAAAAAAAATAGAACTAACTGAAACTGTATTGTGTACATACAAAACTAACTGAAACCAACTAAAACTTGCAAAAACGTCCTTCATTTTCGTCTTTGTAGATGTATTTAATACATAATCTTGGTTGTCCTCCAGTCATCCTCGCTGTTGCTCCCACAACAAAAACAACGAGTGGGCATGACAGCAGCACGGTGACAGCATTAAATACAGACACTTAAAAGTATTACTTTTAACACAATTGTGCCCAATAATGGGTTTTATTTCTGTATTATTTATCACGATTGCAAATTAATCTTTTTAACAGGATCTTCTAAGTGAACCGGTTGAACTAATTCACCAAACCAAACTGAATCATTTGAAACGATTCGCGTCTCCAGTAAGCACTCTTATCCACAAACTACTTACTTCTTTTAATATGCCTTATACCCCCCTCTGACCTGAAATAAACTAATATATACTGTCTATTCAATTATTAGAACAGTACACTGAGATCAGATTTGAGCGATGAACAGATAATACTGCACATGCGTGATTCAGCAGATGATGAACCGAGCACAAACAGTACATGACAGCCTGCTGTGACTTGAACAACTGTAGAGCGGGTAAACCGAGGGCTTAAATGAGAGGGTCTGGTAAAAAAACTTAAGTTTATTTTTAAATCAGAAAATCCTTATTTAGAAAAAAAACTAAAACAAATACTGAAACTAATAAAAACTAAACTAATACTAAGCAATTTTAAAATATAGAAACTAATAAAAACTAGTAAATCTATCTCTAAAAACTAATTAAAACTAACTGCATATAAAAAAGGCAATTAACCTTGGGTGACTGTCTGCTTAATATGATAGTTGATATGCTTCTTGGTGCTAAATTAACATAAGCATAAATCTGAACATGACACTGATCATAAGAGCAATTTTTAAATTTATAAATAGTGAACATACAAGAACGGTAATCTAACTATTCATATACTATAAATAGTTAGCTATACACATAACCTAAGACAGACTATATAAGTACTTTATGTTGTACAGAATATCAATACTGTATATAAATACAGCTATTTAAGGTTAAAAAGCTATTATTGTTGATTTTAAGCATCTCTACCTCATCTAAAACACTGGAAACAATATTGCAGGACATTTACACATACAATTCTTTCATATGCAAGTTACGTTTATTTACATTTTAACTTATCATTCATTGTGGTCTTTATTTAAAGAACATGAATCAAATTTCCATACTTGTTTTTTATCCAAAGTACTTTCCAGCATTTTCTCATAGAAATTTCTATTTAAACTATCAAGAAAAGTAGTTTCTACTATTCAGGCTGAGGAATCTATAAAGAATTAGCATTAAAGTTTGTGTTTAGTATTGAGTAAAGCATAACAATGTTTATTTAATTCTACTTTCTCTTGTTTTGAGTCACAGAAACTTTAAGCATGTTTGTTAATCCAGTGAACATACAGATCAAGTCCTCCCTTCCTGTTTTATCTCTTGGGCCCTCATCGCGAACAAACAACACCTAATTAAGCTCAATGGAAACACATTCTCTGCGTCTGAACACAATACAGAATCAGCCTTGCTTTTTAAAGCTCACTGAACAGCTAAATTCATGAGATATTTTCCAACGTGTCTCAAAAAGATTTGAAATGACTGTTGCAAATAAGATGTACTGTATATTTCCTTCACATCATGTGTTTACAATAAGCTTTTTGTGTTTTCTAGGTAGTGAAAGCTCCTCCAGACTTTGTGTTTCGTGCTGTGTCTGGAACAGCGGTTTACACGGCCGTATCAGTCATTAATGCCTTGAAAAACTCTGCTCGGACCATCAGCTCATTTATTAGCGTGTCTCCTATCATTCCAGAACCAGACCGGCAGTACCATGTACACACAGGTACACTGCAGTTTATATTTAGTTGCACAATATCAACCATGTTGATTTTGACTATATGCATGTAAGTATTAAACTTTCTTGTTGTGATTCATTGCTTCACAGTATAATCAGGATATTGACCTAAGCTGCAAAAAAGATTACTTTATTAGGTATAATAGTGAAAAATACACAAGTTCAGAGTAAATAAATGATTCATTGTATTTATTCCTATCTCCCTCTCTACTGTACTATCAAATAAAGATGAAAAAACCCTAAATATATAATTATAAGAAAAGTAAAAGGATTATAAAGTACAACAGGTAACAGTTTACAATTAATATCATTAGTAAAGTTAGTTAATAGATTAAAATCATCAATGAGAAAAAGACAGATTTATTTAGTTACAGATTTATTTAGTTCAGTTACTATAATAATATTAGTTAAAATGCACACTGAATATTATTAGTTATTAACTCATTTTAATAAAACATTAAAACAACTTGTAATCAGATTTACGACTACGATTTTAATGCGCTATTTGACTAAATAAAAAGTTAATATAGACTAAGACTAACAAAAACATTTGTAGTTTTCATTTTGAGTTTAGATAAATGAACTAATAGGGCTTCGCGATTCTGGAAAAAAAAATGACAATCACAATTTTATTTTTGCTTCGAATAAAAATCACAATTCACAATTTTATTTGAAAAAAATTGGCAATAAAATAAGACATGATACTCTTCTGCAATCAAATTTTAAGAAATGTAATGAAAAATAATTTAATATGCAAGAAATAGCATCAGAATTCATTATGTATATCAATACTGAACTCACAATACGATATTATCTCCATAGTGTATGCTAAAAACGGTATTATTTTAATATGGTATTATTAATGTTCTTTCTCAAACATAAGGTAAAAAAGATATGAAGATTATCAAATGTTGACCTAATGCTAGTTAAATTTTGTATAGACTTGGAGTGGTGAACCTTTAATAAGCTTTTTGTGGTGAAGAACTCTGGTTCACACTCACGAATAAGTCATTATGCGACGTAGAACATGAAGGCAGAATGTAAGTTAATACAGTAACTCTTTCAATGCCTTTTGGAGTCTGACCATGTTGCTAAGCAGCCGAATAGAAAACAATGCAACAACATGTACTTAAATACATTTGGTTGTATCTAGGGCTGCACAATATATCGCTTCAGCATCAATATCGCAATGTGCGAATCTGCAATAGCCACACTGCAGGATCTACAATGTTGATTATAATGACCAGAAACCACATTTCAGAATGTGATTTGAGTCATTGCAAAGTTTAACCCGAATAGTGTAAAAGATTTTCGTTTGGATGTGTTTTTAAGAACTGTTTCTATCATATTCAATTCATGTTTATTTCTATAGCTCTTTTACAATGTAGATTGTGCCAAAGCAGCTTAACATAGAAGTTCTAGTAAATTGAAACTGTGTCTGTTCAGGTTACAGAGTTGAAGTTCAGTTTAGTTTAGTTCAGTGTTAAATTTCACTTCTGAAATTCCAAAAACTGACGAGCAAATTCATCGATGCGCAGCATCCCAAGTCCCAAACCAAGCAAGCCAGTGGCGACACCAAACGAATTTCAACCAAGAAATTCTAAAGTTTATAGATTTAACAAAAAAATTATTATATTTAATTATTTAAACAAGGAAGACAATACAATGTTGTTTTACATTTGGATTAAAGTTGAATTTATGTTCTTAAATACTTGTTAGACTTCACAGAAAACCACAAAACACACAACTTTTTTTTTTAATCTTTGTTCTACTGGATTCATCTATGCTTGCAAATTGTTTATTATGTTTTATGCAGATGTATGAATTCTTTCCAAGTAGGGTTATTAAGGTCATCTTTAGAAATGCTCGATTAAGATCATGTGGGTGGTCAAATCGAGATCACAAACTTTTAACGATTAATCATGCAGCCCTATGAACTACTGTTTACTGTTAGAGCCGTATTACACTGTGTAAACCTACAACAGCCCTATAAATATATTTAATCCGATACTGTTTAATCCATATTTCAGTATTTCGTAGGACAGATTAGCATGTGAATATTCATGTTTAAACTATTAAGCTAAACATTTGAGTCTCCAAACATTTGCCACCGTTTACACCTTTAAATACAATCTGAATATTCCTAAAATCCACTCTAAAAGTTTAAATAATAAATAATTATAATTTACTGTATTTTAAAGTGCCCATGATATCAATATTGTGCATGTTTATTAGTATATAAGTATACACAGTATATTAAATAAAGACATTTGTCTGTATGCATGTGTTTTGTGTGTCTGCAGTGCTTCAGTTTGTGCCAAGCCATGTGGATGTGCGTATGTGTACCTTCAGTGAGCAGGCAGAGAAAGGTCTAATCGCTGCATTAGCTGAAGTGCGGCGGAACTCAGAGGAGTCCACAAACTTCACTGTGAATGTAAGTTGACTTCTTTATCCAGCTTATGGTATTAAAAGCTCAAACACTGATAACCTGACACTGAACCCCTTCAAATCCTCTTAATTAGTTCTTGTTTCATTGTCATTTGCTTAAATGACTTCTTTAGCATTACACACAAGTGCTGTTTAATGTAAATAAGCCAAATGTGAACCAGTTCCCTGTTTTATACAGTGTTTTGATGGTAGGAAGATGGTTTTAAATTGTGTTGTGTGATGTGAATTCAAGGCTTTATTGCCTTCAGTGCAGAGGGGTGACGTCATCTGGAACTGTGCGCTCTGATTGGGTAAGGAAAGAGCAGGACTGCTCAATTCAGCCGTTGTCAAGGAAACTAAACTAATGGGTCTTATTCATTTCATTCACCAACGTTCAGAAAGTGTTCAAGCTTTTTGAGGAGATCAGCGAGTGTGAATGAAGAGATTTGAGCTGAGTGTGTGTGAGTTTACGTTAAGATTGCTGTGTTATTTTGTAAATAATAGTTTTGTTGTTCTAATACAGGGGTCGGGAACCAATTTTTTGGCAAATTAATTTTTTTAAAGAGCCATTGAGGATATATATGAAGCATCACATGTTGAGTAAATCCATGTATTAAGAAAGGTTCATTTATAGAATTTTTTTTTTCTTTTCGCCATCACACACATGAATGTTGTTTGAATTTACATGCGCAAGGTTACCATATAAATGTAAGTTGGTGTTGCGTTTCAAGTTAATTTACAGCGCTGCACACGTGCATCGGTTGAAACGTCCTTTTATTCTTATCCTTATCCATTTTGCTGTAAAAATATACAATAAAAAGGTCATTTTAATTGTATTTTCAATAGGAAACTGATTTTTAGTCACAGTTTAAGTTTTTTGTTGAAGTGAGACAGCTGGAGAGCCACATATCTTTGATCAAAGATCCACATGTGGCTCCCGAGCCATAGGTTCCCTACCCCTGTTCTAATATCTACAGTATAGGATCTCATTATTTAAAAATGTATTTTAGTATTCATTTATTTAATTGATTAACACATTTTACATTAGACACTTGTGTTACGACTTTTGATATGACTCAACGACAACCAAATAATGCAAAAATAAGTGAATTTATTTACAAAAATTAAAAGAGGTCAAACAGCAAAAATATTATATACAAGTTGGAATCTCACAAAAGAAAATAAATCAATTAATGGATGTTATTTGCGGGAAAAGAGGATGTCAAGAAGCGCAAAATAAAAGAAAGCTTCATAACAAAAACCCTAAACTAGGTGAAAATTACCCTCTAAACTACTTAATAGAAAATAAACCAGCAAAACATATTCAGCATTTGCATGCCATATCTAAACTACACTTCTAACAAAAATATACGTAGAAAACTTACAGTGAGTGGTGCTTACTTCTGAACGGGTGTGTTTAGACCAGAGATGCCCAAACTATAGGGCCAAAGTTGGCCCATGGTAACCTTTGATTTGGCCCGCCAGCTTACCTGAGAAAAGAGGAAGAGTGATGGGCATGGTTTAGAGATTTTCATTTCAAATCTAATGTAATTTTTGTTTGTTTGTTTGTTTTATTGTTAAAAGCTAACTGAAATTAAATGTTTCAATTAAATGGTGTAAATTAATCAGATTTAGTTTAAATGTACATACTGTCACCTGATAGACAGTGGAAAAATCGAGGCAAAGGCAGATTCTGCTTGACTGGTGTATTTAACATTGAACTCCACTGTGTTATAAATGTGATTGTTTATGTTTTTATTATTAAGTTGTCATTTTAAATGTTATACTGCATTAGTTATAATGATTTAAAGTAATGTTTTCTAATAAATTAACAAATTACCCATGGCAACTTTAATGTAATATAGTTTGGTATATTTAACTTCGACCCACGGCTCTCAATGATATTTGTTTTTTAGCTCTTTAAATGAAAAAGTTTGGGCACCTCTGATTTAGACAGTGAAGTTTTCTGTGTGTTGTGAGTTGTATGTCTGGTGACACCTAACCTCCTCAAATCTCAGGGGAATTGGAAAACCAATGATCAGGGATCATGAAATTAGTACATACAAAATAGTAACAGTGCACCAAAACTGAAACAAGAACAAAATCAAACTCCTAAAGTCACATCAACATAACAACACAAGCCAAAACACACACACAGAGCAAAAAGCCAAGCAAGACCAATGCAAGAGAACGAGCCTCCCCGCTCGCATCCCTTTAAACTTTGGGCTTCCTTCCTGATTGGCAGCGAAGGTGATAACGTCACAAGGAGTAATGAAGATTGATTTCTTAATAAAAGCTAAACATATCCAGGTTTTCATTAATCAATTATCTAATCTAATATGTGTGCTACTAAAATCAAAAATACAATGAACGATGGAATTTGGGTCTGGCAAACAACGGTTCCAGAAGGCGGGTCTTTTTCTGTACTGCCTTTTAAAAAAATTGTTGGGTTTAGGGAAGTGGGTGGGCGCTGGTTAATTGGTGCTTTTGAAAACACTATTGGTTGGGTTTAGGAAAGGAAGAGGGTGGGTCAGTTGATCAGTCAGTCAGTCATTCAGACAGTCGACAGCGGCCTCTAGTGGTTTTACGTGAGTACAGCAGATGTGAATGGCACTTGCGAGAGACATTTCAGATCTGAAAAGGCATACACAGTGGCCTCTGGTAGAAAAACGTAGCTCCTGGGACGTACTTGGCACTCTCCTGAAATGTATATAACAGTACGTTTTTAGAATGAGCCTGGGTTGCTTTAAGCAGACCCTTAAAGACTGAATTGTTTTGTAGATTTTAAACATCACAATGAATCAAGATGTGGACGTGAAGGCACAACAGCAGAAGTTTCCAGTGGAGATCACCTTTGCTGTGCATGATATGCGCGGGTATGTGCCCGGGACAGAGGTCAGCGCTCTGCTCCGCCAGCTCAGCGTGGTTGAGTTCAGCTATTACCTGGGCTACCCTGTACGGCAGATCGCAGAACGTGAGTATGCATTCTTATTTTGATGGACAACATATAAATACACCTAAAACAGCTGACATTACAAGTGGTTATGCTGTATGTCGATTAAACTGTGGGCACACAGTAGGCCATCAGCATCGACCCATCTACTGGTATTCTAGCCCAGTGTTGGTGGTAACACATTACAAGTAACTTGAGTTACGTAATAATATTACTTTTCTAAGTAATATGTAAAGTACTGCATTACTTTTAAAAAATAATATTTTAATACTTTTAAATAATATTTGAGGTACTTTTTGGAAAATGTAATGCGAGTTACTTTTTATTCCCAGTGATGGGTTGCAGCTGGAAGAGCATCCGCTGCGTAAAACAAATGCTGGATAAGTTGGCGGTTCATTCCGCTGTGGCGACCCCAGATTAATAAAGGGACTAAGCCGAAAAGAAAATGAATAAATGAATGAGTTACTTTTTAGTTTAGTTAATTCACTTTTAAAAAATAAATTGCTGATCAACATAGTCACATTGAATCCTGCACACAGTGAAGAGAATGTAGGAACTGACAGAAAGGAAAATGGCAGAGCCTTACATTTTTGCAATGGAAATGATAATTATTTTGAAGACATCGGAGAAAAGTAAAAAAGGGATTAGAGTGGACTGTGATTTTACTTTTTAATATGACAAAAAGTACAAAAGTAGCAAACGCATTTTTTAAACTTTCATTAATCTGTATACTGTATATGACATGCAGAGCTTTGGGGTCAGAAAGTTCTTTGAAGATAACATTATCATTTATTAATTGTATTTTTATGTGCTTATTTAAGGTAAATTAAGATTATACAGTGTGGTTAATTGCAGAGTTGCTCTATTTAAAAAAGAAAAAGACGAGAAAAAAAACCCTGCAAGTTTTAAAAGATATCAAACCTGATCAAGCCAGGTCAGAAAAAGTAATGCAAAAGTAACTCAAAAGTAACACAATGCATTACTTAACATAAAAAGTAAGTAAACTAGTTGCTTTTTTGGGGAGTAACTCAATATTGTAATGCAGTACTTTCTAAAGTAACTTTCCTCAACACTTTTCCACCCTGTAAACCATCTTTAACCACTTAGAAATCAGATTTTTTGCTCAAATTTGACATTTTGTCTTTCTTTTCTCCATTAGCTTTCCACTACCCAGAGCTAAACACAACCCAGCTGCTACGATCCTCATGGGTCAGAACAGGTACTTATTCTTAACACTCTTTTATTACAAAATATACTAGCATTAAAAATGTTGATTTTGAAAACTGTTATTTTGGAATTAAACAAATGGTGTTACTATTTTCCCTAATGTAAAATAAGCTTTTAAGCATTTCTAAAGGTTTTTTAAGCATTTAAAATATATTTATTATACTATATTAAATAGACACATTTGTAATAATATAGTCATACTACACAATGTTGTTTTCTTTCTGTGTTTTTTGTCCAAATATGTAGCTTTGGTGAGACTCTTACTTAATAGAAACATAATTTATTTAAACATTAAATAGACACATATCTTATAATATAAAAATACTTTTTTCAGTTTGACTGTATTTGCATTTTTTAAATGGGTTACACTTTATTTAAGGTGTTAAAGTTATTTAAATACTATTCATTTAAATACTTACATTAATGTAATATGGTTAGAATTAAGTTCAGGGTAATTTACATGCATAATTTATTATGCATAATTATTTGTAATTACTATTGTTAGTACATAACACAAACAGTTGGTCAAAATTATTCGCTCTCCTGTAAAATTTTATTTTTTATATCAAATCATTCGGCTTGAAATAAAATCTCCAACAAAAACATAATTTTCAACCTTTTCTGGATTTCCTCAAACCTGATTAATGCTATGCCAATGATTATTTTCTTTATTTATTTTTATTTTCTGATTTATAGCTGGAGTTGATATGTTTATACCAGTGGATTGCATTTGTACTGCTTTGTATTTAAAAAAACAAAAAGAAAAAGCTTAAATAAAGCATTAAAAAAGTCAGTATTAGGTAATAAGGTCAGTATTATTTGCCCCCCTATCTATTTTTTCGATCGTCTACAGAGCAAACCATCATTATACAATAATTTGCCTAAATATCCTAACTTGCCTAGTTAATCTAATTAACCTAGTTAAGCCTTTACATTGCTCTTTCAGCTGAGTACTAATATCTTGAAAAATATCTAGTAACATATTATGTATTATTATCATGGCAAAGATAAAAGAAATCAGTTATTAGAAATGAGTTATTAAAACTATTATGTTTAGAAATGTATTGGAAAAATTAAATAGAATTTGTGGGGGGGGGGATATACAGTATGACTAATAATGACTTCAACTGTATGTAACAAGAACACCGTAAAATAAAAAAATATATTAATATTTTTATTAAATAAACTTTCATACTGGCATTGCCTTCAAATATATTTGCCAGTAAAAATGCTGCAAAAACAGCAATGTTATGAAGCATTATTATTAATGCTGCCTTGATGAGCATAAGAAACTAAAGAAACTTCCTACTTTTGAATGTGCACTAGCAAATGAATCTGTCTGAGATGCAGTAATATTTTTTCACAAATTGTGTTCAGTGTTGTTGGGAGTGTTGGACCAGCGTGCGACTGACAAGGTCTTCCACATTACCATGGAGAGGAGATTGGCTCTGCTGTTGGGCGACGTGTTGGGTACGGGCCGCCGCTTTAAGAGAGCAACCAGTGTGGGCAACAACAGCCTGCAGGTTCGTAAATCATCTGTGTTATTTGCCATGCATGAGCTCATTGGCTTCATTTATAAAGCTCTTCCTGTGTGCGTGTCGAACGCGTCTCTGGCTTCTTAATCAGTCTCTGTCTTTGTGGCACATCCATACACCTGCTCTCCCTCCGCGCATCATCATTCAGGGACAACGGGTATCCATGGCAACACCATCCCATTCATCCCTGGCCTGGAGAGCTGCTTAAAAACAACCATTTCACTCCTATCGGCTGCCGGCGCGTCCTGCTCCAGCTGCAAACACAGATAAATTATTGAACACAACCTCGCAGACAGCTAGAGCGATTCTGAAAGCTTTAATTGCCCGTTCTGCCTACACAGAGAACATTTCATAGAGACCCGATGGAAGACTAGCTGACCTAATGGATGTGTTGAAAATGGCGAGTCATAGTCTGTTAATAATGGCTAATTAGCTGAAAAAGAAGCTGTGTTAATGATGTTTATAGTTATGTCACTTCTAATTTTAGATAGGTGAGGAATTCTGGAATATCATTAGTGTACTTTTGCTTGTTTGTAAAATATAATAATACAGTTAGACGTGTATTCATTCATCCATTCATCATTCATTCGTTTTCTTTTAGGCTTAGTCCCTTTATTTATCTGGGGTCGCCGCAGCGGAATGAACCGCCAATGAAAAGCATATGTTTTCCAGCTGCAACCCATCACTGGGAAACATCCATACAGATTAATTCACACACATACACTTTGGACAATTTAGTACACCCAATTCACCTATAGCGCATGTCTTTGGACTGTGGGAGAAACCGGAGCACCCGGAGGAAACCCATGTGAACACTGGGAGAACATGCAAACTCCACACAGAAATGCCAACTGACCCATCTGGGGCTCGAACCAGCAATCTTCTTGCTATGTGGTGATCGTGCTACCCACTGCGCCACTATGACACCCCCTGTGATTTTCTTTTTCAAATATTTCCCAGATGTTTAACAGAGGGAATTGTTAACAGTATTCCCTATTTAAAAAAAAATTCTGGAGAAATTCTTAATTGTTTTTTTTATTTTGGCTAGAATAAAAGCAGTTGTAACATTTTTTTAAACTATTTTAAGTTTAAGTCAATATTATTAGCCCTTATAAGTCAATATTATTAGCCCTCTTAAGGTCTTTGCACAGTAAAGTCTGAAATGTTCGTATTCGTTTTGTTCGTACTGAACAAAGCTGCGCTGGATTATCACTATCCAGAACAGAACAAATCCTAAACAGAGACTGGCACTACCATAGACATTATAATAGGTGGCTCCATACACTAGCAATGGACCGAAGCAGACCATGAGGTGTCTTTCTATTATAATGTCTATGGGCAGTACGTCAAAAGTGTGGACACACACCGAGACAGACACACTCACACCAAACAGCAGCAGGTGAGAAGTGCACCAGTAACTTAATCAAGCATATGGGTTTTCAACTGTCTGCCATGTTGTCTTATATTATGCACTGTGTTTGTCATAAAGTTATCTGTGGCTCAAGTGACAGCATTTTGTATTTCGCAGTGGCTCTGAACTGTCAAAACACCTCTCAAATCGTTTTTTTGGATGCAAAAACCCAAAAAAATGACAGACGAAAGTTTTGGAGGCAGTGTGTCAATACGATTCACACAACATGAGGTTGAATTAATTTTTAACGTGCAAAAATTATGGATGAAAATTTTGGATTCAGTGTGCAATAACCTTTAAGCAATATTTTTTTCTCGATTCTTTACAGAACAATCTTACTTGCCTAATTAACCTAGTTAAGCCTTTAAATGTCACTTTAAGCTGAATACTAGTATCTTGAAAAATATCTAGTAAAATATTATTTACTGTCATCATGGCAAAGATAAAAGAAATCAGTTATTAGAAATGAGTTAATAAAACTATTATGTTTAGAAATGTGTTATAATTTGTAGTTTTGTCAACTTCCGTTTTAAATGTTCAAGCTCTGGATGGATTATATTAGGTGTTGATGTGTTTATTGTTTATTTATTGTTTTACTATATTCGTCCAATTGTGGTTGTTTTTTTCTGTTAGTATTATTGAAACTCAGTGCATATCAAAGAGCCACCATATCATTATATCAAAAGTACACTGTGGGGTACCACAAGGCTCAGTTCTTGGTCCTTTTCATTTAGTTAGTTTCCACTGTTATGCCATTAATACACTGCTCTATATCTCCTCAAATCCTGCTCATTTGTATGAATTCACAAAACTAGAAGATTGTATAACTGATAATAAAAATTGGATGACTACAACTTTTAGAAAAATTCAGAAAAGGCTTCTTTATTGGACAAGGGGCGAGTATTTAAGGGTAATATGTCAATGAAGTCTTTCTTGTACGTTGCCTGTTTTTCTTTACACTGTAATATACTGTCTGAATGATGGCTCCAATTACCAGCTAAATTCATTATACAAACACTGTGCTTCGTGCATGTTTTATATGATAAAGTATTCTGAAAATATCTAGTAGTTATTGTCTGGGGTCTTTACACAGATGATGACAATCTGCTAAACCTGGGTGTTATTATGATATTATTATGATTCTAATGCACCATGAGGAACTGTAGCAGCACTTTTTAAAATGAGCTTTTAACGTCTCTGTCCGGTGAGGGTTCACTACTCAGGGCTCTTAATGTAGGTCAAGCTCAGGTGAAGCTCAACACATGGAAGCTCTTTTTCCACCCCAATAACCCTGGAGACTAGAAACATATTAGACTCATCTCTGAGACCCTCTAAACACCTTTTTGTCCGATAAGACATTTAAACTTTAAAGGGCTAATTGCAGCCAGTTCTGATACATGTGTTTATGTGTGTTAGGATTAATTAGCATTTGCATATGTGAAATTAAAGGTTAAAGAAATAATTTACCACAAAAGACAGTTTTCATTTACTCTCTCTTTTGACAGTTCAAAGCTGTTTGACTTCTGGAGAATAGCTCAGACATTCTTTTGAATGAAAAGCAAGTGAATTGACACGTTTTAATTAATTAATTTAGTCACGCTTTACAATAAGATTTCATTAGTTAATGTACTTATTAACATAAACTAATCATGAACAATACTTGTACAGTATTTATTAATCATAATTCAGCTTTTACTAATGCAATATTAAGATCCAAATTCATGCTTGTTAACTTAAAGCATGACTGACTGACTTAATGCAATAAATGACTACATTTTCATTAACTAACATTAATTAACATGAAAAAATTCTGTAATACACGTTTTGTTTATTGTTTTTTTAGGTTAGTAAATGCACTAATTAACATAAACTAATAAAACCTCATTGTAAAGTGTCACCATTATTTTAAAATAAAGATTTTAAAAGTGGTGTATGTCCGTCTTATATTATTATTATTTATATACTGTGTAGCATTAGTATTTATTCATATTTGGAATTATTAGATTATATTGTTATATTTTCAGTTGTCATTTCAGCTTAAATGAATTAAATTTAAATTTGAAAGGGCGTTAAAGATGCAAGTAACTGTTTTCATCATTAATGAAATCCTAGTCCTCGATTACCTATTCTAGAGCCCAAAAAACATATTAAGGCAAAACTGAATTAATAGTTTTATGATGAAATGTAAATAAGGTATCCTCTATAAACTCCTACACAAAAGTATCTGAATAGGTTTTTATTTTTTTTAGGTTTTAATTTTGGATTGTTTAAATTTTCAATTCAGCTTTTCCTTTTTTCATCCCTGCCAGTGTAGTTTTGGTGGATGAATTTCTATTTTAACAACTTTTTTTCTTCAGTGTCGTTTACAAAAAGCAGCTTGTAAATAATGACAATGTTTTTGTACTTCTAATTATTTCAGTGAAAACAAGATTAGTCCGCTTACCCTATTTGTAGATTATTTTGCCTTTTGTTTTAAAGGAAAACGTACTTACTTTCGATTTATTGTTTCTGAAAACAAGACTATAATTTTTGCTTGTCTAGAAATGCTTTGCTCATCTTCGTGATTTAAGAATTTGTAGATATTTTAACTAGAAACACATTTTTTTAATCTAAATATCTAAGTGTGCTTTAAAGGGGACCTATCATGCCCTTTTTTACAAGACATAAAATAAGTGTCTGATGTCCCTAGAGTGTGTATGTGAAGTTTCAGCTCAAAATACCCCACAAATAATGTTTTATAACTCTTTCAAACTGCCCTTTTTGAGCTTTGATCCAAATTGTGCCCTATTAGGTGACTGCCACTTTAAATTCAAATGAGATTGTGTTCCCAGTCCTATTTTGGAAACAGGGCGGAGCTATAAATGCCTGTGCATCAGCATAGCAGCAGATTCAAAACTCTAATTGTGGACGCTGCATCTCATAGGTCTGTCTGTGCTAATGAGGAAGAGAGCATCACTAATGGGTAGGGCCAGACGGACGTTTTTGCTATTTCTGCTGAGAAATTTGGTAAAAATCTGCGGATTTCTGCGGAATAATTTTGGAAGGATCATAACTAAAACCTTAATATGTGAAATACAAAATTATGTCTTTTTAAGTTTTATTTAATGTTTAAAATGCAAATCCAATTAGATTCACTTTATTTGGTAAACAAAGCTATTCTTATAATATCTCTACTAAAATATTACTGTACAAACTGCATTGTAAATAAATCAGATGAACATTTTCATATTAGTCAATATTATTACTGTAATTCATTTAAAAACTGAATAAATATAGATTTACACACATTTACTCAAGTAAATAAACAGAATTAATGATGGGCTAAAGATTTGCGGAATTCTACGGAAAATCTGCAGAATTCTGTGCGCGCATAAGGGCCTACCAATGGGCAGCACTTTCCCCCTCTGATGGCACGTAAAAAAGGGGAGAATGTCAATCAAAGTGTTTCTGCAGACTGTTTTTATCAAGTGTGATAATAAAAAATATAATTAATTTTGACCATTAGAGGCTGACTATATTCACACAGTGTTACCACACAACTGTGTTTAAACCCCTTATAAATGTGATTATGGTATAGCAGGTCCCTTTTAATTGCAGTGTATTGAGCTGCACATCAAACTTTGTATGAACAAGTCTTTTTTTTTTCTCCCCACTTCATTTAGATCGTACAGACGACCCATCTTGTGGGGCCGGACAACCCTCTGGAGATCATCTACTTTGTGGAAGGCGCTAACGGACAGAGGCTTCCTGCCACCACCACAGCCAACATGCTCAACAGTCTTGACGTGCAGCATGCAGCGATCATCATGGGATACCGCATCCAGGGCATATTAGCACAGCGTGAGCATTCAGACATTCACTACAAAATAACCAGTATTAGAGAAACTATAATTGCAGTAAACTATACCATAATGGTAAGACACGATGATGGAGTTATCATTAAAATGTTTTTGATTTGATGCTAACAGAGCAGGCAGAGGTTTTTGTGGTAGCATTCTTCATTTCTGCTGCTGGAAACCTCAAAGAGGAGAGTTCAGATAACATGACATCTCAGGAGAGCTCTGCCTTTTTATGTAACATTTATATGTGGCGGGCTTGCAACTGCATCACCCACAGCATAAACACTAGATTCATTAGACTAAATTTAGGAGCTTCCTGTTGTATAATATCTAAGATATTTTTAAATTTTAGCTTAAATCTTAATAGGTCTCCAATTAGAGAGAAGCGAAAAACAGAACAAACCCAAATTATGGATGTTTAGTGGATACAACACCTCAAAATAGATGATACTGTTTATTTGCATTTGGTAGATGGTTTATGTTTAATGTTAGATGTACTGGGTTTTTCATTGTTTACACTATTTCTCTTACAGTACATACAGATTCTTTTGGATATTCATTTAAAAAGAGACAGCTAAAGTACTGAAAAGAGACAGATATTTAAAAAAAAAATTTATATCAGAAATTATATTACATATATATGGGGGCAGCGCAGTGGGTAGGCAAGAAGGTTGCCTCGGCTGGGTCAGTTGAAATTTGTGGAGTTTGCATTTTCTCCCCATTGTTCGTGTGGGTTTCCTTCGGGTGCTCCGGTTTCCCCCACAAGTCCAAAGACATGCGCATGTGTGTGAATGAGAGTGTATGGGTGTTTCCCAGTGATTGGTTGCAGCTGGAAGTTGCTGTAAAACATATGCTGGATAAGTTGGTGGTTTATTCCGCTGTGGCGACCCCTGATTAGGGACTAAGCTGAAAGGAAAATTAATTAATAAATATTACATATTATTATATATTTTTTTTTTCTTCTCAGAATTGTGACAGAAATGTTTTGTTTGTTTTGTTTTATTTTTTGTTTCGTTTGTTTTTTGTTTTGTTTGTTTGTTTGTTTTTGTTTTTCCCACAAAATTCTGAGGTGGGTTTTCTCAGAATTGTGACTTCATTTCTCTGTGTTGTTTTTTTTTTTTGTTATCTTTTGTTTTGTTTGTTTTTTATTTATTTTTTGCTTTGTTTTGTTTGTTTGGTTTTGTTTGGTTTTTTGCTTTGTTTTGTTTGTTTATTTTTTTTCCTCACAAAATTCTGAGGTTGGTTTTCTCAGAATTGTGACTTTATTTCTCTCTATTGTTTTTTTTTTGTTAGCTTTTGTTTTGTTTGTTTGGTTTTTTATTTATTTATTTTGCTTTGTTTTGTTTGTTTTGTTTGTTTGTTTGTTTTTGTTTTTTTCCCAAAATTCTGAGGTGGGAATTCTGTTGCATGACAGCAGTTTAGGCTTTTGTTACACAATCTTTAATCATGATTCAAGTAAGTGATTCATTTATTATGTCTGCCAATGGCTTCATTTTTAAATGAATCTGCTGTTTTGAGCAAATCGTTTAAATTAATGAATTAAATAAATTCAGTGTTAACTTTTTTTTCTGTGGATAATATTTTATTACAATATTTTTAATAATATTATATATACTTTTTTTTTGCTTTATTAAGAAGAACCAGGTTGTACAGTTTCATTATACAACAAAATTGCTTCACATTCAGAAGGATTAAATGAGAAAAGGAAAATTAATTAAAAGAAAATAATTTTAAAAAGCAGAGGGTACATAATTATCAATAAATTAACTAAAGTTATTAAATGCCCCTTTAGTACATGTATAGAAACATTTTATGCAAAAAATGTTAAAGGATGAGCATATATTAACCATTTTAATTGCATATCTATCTATTATTAAAATAATAATAATAATAATAATAATAATTATTATTATTATTATTATTATTATTATTATTATTATTATTATTATTAGATACTGTCCCTAGTCACTGACACTTATGCCTCTTTTCCCTTATGTATGTCCAGCTGTGGAGAAACAGGCCTCACCTCCTTCAGACACAGAGAAGACAAACACATGGATAATCATAGGAGTGGTGGTCCCGGTGCTGTTGGTTGTCATTATTATAAGCATCCTGTATTGGAAACTGTGTCGCACTGACAAACTGGAGTTCCAGCCAGACACTGTGAGCACTGTCCAGCAAAGACAGAAGGTGAGAGATGCGAAAGTTAATCAAAGGTATAAGGTAATCTTCAATCAAATTTCTTTCACATTTGGAGTGGCAGTCCTCCTCTGTTGGTGTCAGTTCAGAGGCTTTACCTACAATATTCCTTACCACGTCCCTCTTGTTTGCTGCTAGGGAATGATGTGCAAAGAGAAAGCCCCATCCCCCTACTCAATATTTTGTTTCAGTGTGAAGTACATCAGCATACTGAAAAAAAAGTCTCAGCAACTTCCAGTTTACGCAGACTTTAAAACCTAAGCTTGGCTTTGTGTTATTTGGTTGGTCAGGCCAGTTGTTCAGATTTTCAGACTTTTTGTGGCTGCTGTCATAAATTTGTTCCTGAAGTATTTTACTTTCACATCAGATATAGGATACTTTTACTTTAGGATGAATATATGACAAGTAATGTTAAAACACCTGTTTTGTCATGTTGTTTTAACATTATTTGTTATATATTTATCCTCTTCATTGAAATACAAGAACATGTAAAAGAGAACTCAGGATTTGTGCATAGAGAGAATGAAATACACAAACAGTGTCTTGTGCTTGATGTTAAACAAGTATTAATTGAAACGTGTATGAAATTTGCAGCATTAACTGTTAAATGAGTCACTGTAAACTCAACGAACCAAGTGAAAATATGGCGTGAAAAACTGCCCACATGAAAATATCTATAGTAATTTACAGTTAATACTGTAGTGTTTTTGAACCATGCTACAGTAAAATTCTTGAATTAATCTGTTGCAGTAATATAGTTGCTATTGTGATACAACAACTAATATATATATACAAGTCAATACTGAAGTATTAAAAATACTACTGTTAATGAATGCTGCAGCATAGTGTAGAATAAACTGAAATTGGGTAATTTGTGTGTGTATGTATGTATGTTTGTATGTATGTGTGTATATATATATATATTTCTGCAAATACTGTGTACTAATAAAAACTAAAGGATACTATAGTATTTTCAGTTTATCAATTAATTTTAGTTTATACTACACTATGCTACAGCATTCATTAACAAAGTGTTGTAAATACTATAATAAAATATACAGTATAATGCACTTTACTATAGTATTAATTATAATTTAAAATAAATTACTATAGTATTTTTTTCTAATGGGTGTAGTTTTTTTTAGTACTTTCAATATTTCAGTATTGTCTTTTGACAAATCTACTGTAATTCAAATGTGAAGAAATGTGGAAAATTGAAGCCTCAATACTGTTAAATGTCCCATGAAGTGCTTTGAAATCTGCATTTTATTATTCGATGTTTGACGTATTCTAAGACAGGACGAAACAGAGTAGCTAATCATCTTTTTTAAATTGCCATTTCATTGAGAGTGCTATTGAGAGTGGTCGATCAAATGAAAAGCAAATGAGAAGCATCTCGAAGGGGGTGGGACATGTCTAGAGAGCATTTGCTTGGTCAGAAGATTTGATGAGAAACTGAAGTATGAGGTGATGTCAAAAAAATTGTTGATCAGTTAAGGCGGAAGCAACAAACTGCAAGCATTGGATGTTTATATCTGCTAGTTGTGAATTTAGTCACTGTTTTGCACCACACTGTAGATTATAGATAAAACTACTTTTTCATTTCACAGGACCTTCAAAATGTCTTTGGAAAAAAATTTTTTTGCTATGAGGGTAGTCAATGGTCATATTGTGGTTTTGTTTCTGTCCACCATTTCTGCCGACGTTTTAGTGATATTGCTAATCAGTCTGTGGGCTCCTGTGTGTCTGAGCTGCTTATCTTGTCTCTCCCAGAGTGTTTTAAATGAATCTCTTGCCGGATGCCAGCCAGCTGTGAAAGATCAGAGTTGGATACACGAGGATGTGTTTTGTAGTCGGCTATCTGCTATTCACCAGTTTATGCTCACAGTTTTTCTTGGCATTTGAGTATTCTCATTCATTTAGCAAATAGTTCATTTCAGTAGTCCGATTCAGTCATTTTGTTGAGTCATCATCAGTCAAATATTCCCACAAGTTGCTGCGTCATCTTTGTAGTGAAATAAATGTTTATCTGTTCTTTCTAATCTATAACCAATTTTCCAGAATGTTGTATAGGTTGAGTGTAAGCCTGAGCTAAACTACATGTTTCAGAGTTGACTAATCAGTGGTTTGTCCGAGGGTGGGATGGTGGCTCAGTGGTTAGCCTTAAAGCAAGAAGGTCGCTGGTTCAAGTCCCGGCTGGGCCAGTTGGCATGTCTGTGTAGAGTCTGCATGTTCTCCTCTTGTTTGTGTGGGTTTCCTCCAGGTGCTCTGGTTTCCCTCACAGTCTAAAGACATGCGCTATAGGTGAATTGGATAAAGTAAATTGGCCTTGTGTGTGTGTGTGTGCGTGCGTGTGTGTCTGTGTCTGTGTGTGTCTGTCAGTGTCTGTCTGTGTCTCCAGTACTGGGTTGCCGCTAAAAGGGCATCCGCTGCGTAAAACATATGCTGGAATAGTTGGCGGTTCATTCTGCTGTGGCGACCCCTGATAATCAGAGATAAGAAAATTAATTAATGAATGGTTTGTCTGAATGACTCTTCATCTCTTAATGAAGCTGTGTGTGTTCAGGGGCCACCAGAAGTTTTTGATGTGTGTTTTTGAAGAGTTGTTGTCAAAATTGTCCGAAGACAAGAATGGAAATGAAGAATTTTAGGATAACTTTAATGAAAGCAGATGATACACTTCAAATGTTGACTGCTATAAACTTGTTCAAATATTTCTGGTGTTGTTTAATTGAGAGAATATTTTTAAGATGTATATTTTTATATTAATAACTACTCTAAAAAACAAATTCTTGCTGTCTAACCTTTTTTTGTTGAATCGAAATACCTTTTCTAGTCATTTCAACTTACTTTATTCAAACTGACAAAAAATATTACATTAAACCTGACTAACCTATTGAAAAAGTTTGTTGTCATCACTTTTTTCGGATAATTTTTTACAGTTTAATGTCTAATAGCATTTTTTTCACTTTGCCGTGACGACAGTTCTTGTTATTTTACTAGTTATTTTGTAAAACACTAAAATTCAGCTTAAAAAAATTATTAATTAGGCAAATCATTGTACAACAGTGGTTTGTTCTGTAGCCAATTAAAAATACTAATAAAACTGACTTTACAAATCATTTTAAAATAAAAAAAAAAAAAAGAAATTAAAAGGAATACTTCTAGATAGGAAAACAAAAACTGTGAAAATGTCCTTGCTCTGCTAAACAACACTTAGTAAAATCTGAAAAATGATTACAATTATACAGTTATATATATCAACAACTTGTCACACATGCTATATATGTAGATTTTGGCAGTTATATCATGTCCTTTACTGTTTATGAGTGCCCTTTCTTTAAAATCAGTTGAATTGGTGCATGACCAGTCATTCTGAATCTTGCTCTCCTGCTGCTGTCATGCAGGGAATCACAGCAGTAATGAATGCTGTTGGGTTCACGGTCAGCAGTGATGTTCTTATCCAGAGCTGAGCCGCTGGCCCTTTAACTCTCAACTCTCAAGTCATTACATGCTTCATGCATGCTCTTAAAAGCACACTCACTGCCCTCTAGAACTGCCCGCACTCTCATCCACATTCCCAACTATGATGATGTAGTGTATAGTACTTGCTTTCTCCAACTGACTCTTTTCACTTTATTCCTTATTCCTTAATTGGGTAGATACATTCTGGATTTGAGAGATTGTGATTTGACACAGTAAAACAATTAAATTGCCATAATTTGTTTACCCCCAAGTTATTCCAAACTAATATGTCTTTCTATGAATCTGTGCAAGATGATATCTTTTTTTATCTTTAACGTAAAAGCCAGTTCGAACATAAAATAAAAAATAAATATTATGTTTAAAAAAATATATGGAAATACCTATTAATTGCTTTGCTTTACTCTCAATAATGAAATCAGGGTGTCCGCGGGGTCTTAAAAAAATAATAAAAAGTGTAGTGGTGTAGTGGTTAGTCCGTCGACACATGCACTCCTTTGCTCACGGCGACCCAAGTTCGATTACCACCTCGTGGTCCTATGCCGATCCTTCCCCACTCTCTGCTCCCCATGCTTTCCTGTCAATAATCTCTACTTCCCTATACATTAAAGGTGAAAACTCTGAAAAAATAATTATAAAAAAGTTGATAAATCAATTATGAAAAAATTAAGGCCATTAAAAGGTATTAAAAATTCCTAATCACATTTTTACGAGGTCTTAGATTTTGTTCAAACG
This sequence comes from Danio aesculapii, assembly GCF_903798145.1. Taxonomy (NCBI): domain Eukaryota; kingdom Metazoa; phylum Chordata; class Actinopteri; order Cypriniformes; family Danionidae; genus Danio; species Danio aesculapii. Next base: position 39,031,581 of record NC_079452.1, on the reverse strand, counting down.
TTGTCCAAAGTGTTTTACTCCAAAAAAGCATAAATATATTTCAATCCAAGTGATTGGCTCGGGCTGGGGCGCTTCCGGCCAAGCTTCTCCGTCCAGGTGATATCACGTAATTTGCGACAAATGCGGGAAGGTGATGTGACGCTCTCCACAAGTAGAGAAACCACAGATCGAAACACGGGAAATGGGAAAATGTAAGTTTGCATACTCCTGGTTGGAGAAAGACAAGTTTAAACAGTGGCTGTAGCCTGTCGCTGAAAACAACCGTGCAATTTATTCTTTCAAGCTTTGTTTCTTCTGAGCTTATCTGAGTTCTGTTACACTGTTGTTCTCCATTGATTTATTTAACTACAACTTTAACTACAAAAATCCCAATTCTGTACCCCTACCCCTTCCCTTTGGCCCTTAAAACCAAGTGTGAAGGGGAAGGCCTTCAAAATTTACCCCTAACAATTGGGACAGCACTACAGCACCTGCACACGTCATCATATGTCATCATTTTTTTAAATTGTTGCGAATTTATAAAAAATAAAAAACCTGAAAAATCACGTACAGAAGTATTCACAGCCTTTGCCATAAAGCTCTAAATTGAGCTCAGGTACATTCTTTTTCCACTGATCATTCTTGAGATGTTTCAGCAGCCTAATTGGAGCTCACATGTTGTAAATTCAGTTGATTGAACATGATTTGAAAAGGCATACACCTGTCTATATAATGTCTCAGGGTTGACAGTGCATGTCGAAGCACAAACCAAGCATGAAAGACTCTTAGCCCATAAGAAACAAAATTCTCTGGTCTGAGACTAAAATTGAACTTTTTGTAGTGAATGCCAGGCGCTATGTTTAGAGAAAACCAGGCACCGCTCATCCCTAGGCTAATACCATCCCTACAGTGAAGCATGGTGGTGGCAGCATCATGCTGTAGGGATGTTTTTCAACAGCAGGAACTGGAAGACTAGTCAGGATAGAGGGAAAGATCAATGGAGTGGCTTCACAACAACTCAGTAAATGTCCTTGAGTGGCCCAGCCTGAGCCCAGACTTAGATCCTATTTAGCATCTCTGGAGAGATCTGAAAATGGCTGTACACCATTGCTTCCCATTCAACATGATAGAGCTTGAGAGGTACTGCAAAGAGGAATGGGCAAAAATTCCCTGAGACATGTGTGCCAAGCTTGTGGCATCTTATTCAAAAAGACTTGAGGCTGTAATTGCTGCCAAAGGTGCAAAGTATTGAGCAAAGGCTGTGAATAATTATGTGCATGTGATTTTTCAGCTTTTTTTTTTTAATCAATTTGCAAGAATTTCAAAAAATCTTTTTTCACATTGTCATTATGGGGTATTGTGTGTAGAATTGAGGAAATAATTTAATCTATTTTGGAATAAGGTTGTAACAAAAAGTGAAGCGATGTGAATACTTTCCGGATGCAAATGTAAAAAAGAGGTCCATAAAAATCTGTCTACAGAAATTACTTAGACAATGTATAAATAAACATGATGCCAGAGTTTAACTTTTATTTCAACTCTGCAAAATGTTCCGGTTGCCAAATTTCAATGATAAATTTAGTCACTTTGAATAAATGTGTCTGCTGAATAAAATAACTGTAAATGCTAAAGAGATTATTTCCTACCTCACCAGGGACTTGTTTTGGAACCATATTATGCACCTCTTTCTCATATGTCTCTGATTTTGCTGTCTGTTTTGGTTACTAAATCACATTAGATCTTTTCATTCATTTCTTTGTCCTTCTTTCTCAATCTAACACACATCCATTCATTTCTTAACACTCTTCTTTCCCCCATGCCTGTGCAGTCCACCTCTTCATTACAGAAATCCATACCAGCAATCCAGAGGTCTATGACTCCTGTCAAGAGCAAAGAGGTGTTAGATAGTAGTGATGAGGAAGAGGAAGAGGAGGAGGAAGAGGAGGAAGAAGAAGAGGAGGAGGAAGAGGAAGAGAGGAAAGAGAAGAAGGTAGAGGCTAGTAGAGGAGTAGTGGTAGTATCCTGTAGTTTGTAGAATAGTCCTCCAGTTAGTACAAGTACAAGAATCCTCTTCCTCATGACCTTCAGCTGTCTGAAGATGGCCATCCCAGTTTAACTGTGTCGAAGTCTGATGTGTTTGGACCAGTTTGTAGTTCTTTGTGAATAATCTATATGTGTATACAGTCTGATGTGCAAACAAATGACCCTGGGTTGATTCATTTGAAAGAATTGGTTTAGATTAACTGAATCACAGCATTCGTCTGTCTTAAGACGCGGTCACAGTGCACTTTTTACCCCATAGACTTCCATTCATATGCATGCGAATGCGACAGACCGGAAACGCAAGCTCGTGCGACAAGTTTTGCAGTTTGCTGCATTGCAAAGTTTTAGCATGGTGAAATCTGGCATGTGAAATTGCATCACGTGACCAATCGAAGATCAAAACAGGACCTCTATGTACAGAAATGTAAAATATGGACCAATCGCTTGATTTTTTTTTTTTTAATGTCTAATCATCTTGTTTAATCCCACCCCGTTCTGCAGTGCCAAACGACAGAATTTCGCAAGCTCAAACTCTAATGTGACCGCAGCATTAGATAATTTACACAAAAAAAGTTAACTTACTCACCATTTACTCATCCTTCACGATTTCCAAACCTTTATGAGTTTATTTTTGATGTTGTTGTTGTTGAAGACAAAAGATGATATTTTGGAACCAATTAGCCATTGACATCCATAGTGGAGGGAAAAACAATACTATGGATGTCAATGGCTGTGGTTTCCAACATTGCTACAAATATTTTACTTTTGTGTTCAACAGAGGAAAGAAACTCAAACAGGTTTGGAACAAGTGGAGAGTGAGTAAATGATTTTGAAACAGTTTTGGGTGAACTGTCCCTTTAAGGCCCGTTTCCATCAAGAACGATAACCGAAATGTTAACTATATTTGTCTCCACACCAATGGATTCACACTCACACATTCACAAATAATACACACTCGGCAGTTTTGTTATCTGCTGGCTTAAATACTCAAGCTCTTCAAACTAGAAATGCTCGTATTATTATTATTAATAAAATAATGTTATAATTTATAAGGTATAAAAAAAAGGCTCTGAGCACATATATACCATTGTCGTTATACAGTAGTTGTGGAGTGGGTTTTGTCGTTATTTTAATTAGAATTATTTTTAATATTACAATTTTTATTGTTATTGTGTTTTTTGTGAGTGGGAATTTGATTCTCTTAATAAATTGCATGTCTAGATAAGAAGTAAACCTAGAATATATATTGCGTTATTTGATATAAAAATGGTGAATAAATAAGCAGCCTTTATTGGAAATATAAATGTGCTTTTGTGAACGTATAATTGCTTTTAATGTGGCTTTTTATTCAGTTGAATCAGTCTTTGATTGTTAATCCTTTTAAAAAATCAACCAATCAATCAACTTTCAAATTTTCAATGTTCATTGATAGTTTAATAATAATCATTGTTCGCTTCCCTAATTTTGATTGTAGCACCATTGAATACTATAATGGGTATGTAAATGAATGAAAGGTCCAACATATTGGTTACCCATTGCAATCTGACACCCTTATCCAAATTAGAAACCTGTAGTCCCTGCCAGAACCTTTAAGAAAAAAGAAAGTTTTGAGGAGGAGGATAAAGAAGAAGAAGAAGAGGAGGAGGAGGAGGAGGAGGAGGAAGAAGAAGCCAAAGAAAAACCCAAGAAAGCAGTAAAGCAGTCACAGCCATATAGTTTGAGGCGGGCGGAGGTATCTGATCTATACAGTAACTAATAGGAGTGATGTGTGTGATGTAGTGATGTGTTTCCTAGAATGCAGCAGTTAGTCCTAGTATCTCCAATTGCTCTCGTTATGACACTGATAACCAGCAATTAAGAAAAAAAGGATTTAATCACAACAACAGATGTGTGTATTTATTTGAATATGCCAATAATAATCTCTGTCTGGGCCATTTGGTCTTAAGCGTGTGCAGCTTTCGACTGTATTGTGAGCTTGATTTGGTTACAGCAGCAGTACAGGCACACAGAAATGAGATAAGAGCTTTCTTTATCAAAAACAGAATTTGTCTGAACAGCCTCATTTGCATTTGAAAGGGAATGTGACGGGAAACAGAGAAATAGACGTACTCACAGAAGATGAGCATATTTTGGTGGATCCGTCTCTACTGTGCTATTGCGCTCTCCGCACAAGCGCTCAGCTTATGCATTTTTCATAAATGCCTGTGTTTTCTGGCATTATATGAAACCTAGATTTTAATTTGACCCATCATGAGCATTGTTTGATCTGGAAAGTCAAACAAACAGCAGTGATTCATCAGCATTGAAATGAGTCATCATGAAATAAATCCTGTCGTTTACATAACCAGATTTTTTGCAGCTTTCATTGGCTAAAAACCACACAGAAGACGTCTAACTGACATGTTAAGCAGCCAATCTGAGTTCGTTTTGCTCAGTGTCATGTTTAGGGGGGTTAAATATACCATCAAATTTCCAGCAATAACAGAACTGGCATGTAATGTTCCTGCATTGTACTTTTTTTTCTGCCTTAATTGTTTTTAGTTCAAATAATTCAAATAGAATCAAATTGATTCAAATAGAATCAAATAACTGTTCTAGTCATCTCAACTTACATTAATGAAACTGACTAAAATATTAAGTTAAACTTTTTATAACTTTAAAAATGTAAAAGCAGTTAAAACAAAAAATATATATTTCTTGTCTTGACTTTTTGTCATTACATTTTTATACAGTGTGGACATGTTTAAAACAATCTATACTGCAAATTACTCCTTTTTAAAAAATGTTTGATAAGAAACAATGTCTCCATTTTCAAAAATTCTAACTTTTTGCAGCTGTTTTATGTGGCAAAACCAATCTCATGCTTTCTCTATTTAAACCTCTGAATTGGGGGGAGATATTCTCAAAGTGGGGAGGGGGTATTCTCAAAGTTCCAGAAGCCATTGGCTTAAATTTTCTAAATCACGAAAAGCCAGTAAACCTTAAAATGTCTTATGTTCTCATAAAAAAGTCACCTCACCACCTCCTGAAGATGCCTAAAAATGTACATTTTTATGGATGTGAATTTTTAAAATAACTCTTTTTCCTTTAAGACTTAATGCGTTTTCCAGTGGCTGCTGGTCTTTGAATGAACTGGTTTGAATGAGCTTACTCTGCTGTCGTGTTTGTTCGCTTCATTAAATCTTTCAGAGTGCTGCAGACAGACAGGCCATTACAGCCGGCTGGCCCGCGGTCAGTCTGCTGACCTCTAATCAAGTGCATCCATTTTGAATGCTCAGCCTTATCATTGTCTCTTTGAGAGTCAATTACTATCCTCCTGCCCAATTTATTTAAATGACACTGTGACAATCTGTGGATTAGGGAGATTCATATTCTCTCTTTATGCTTCACAAATAACATGTGTGTCTCTTAAGACATTTAGACCAAAGCCTGGCCTGATTCTGCCTATAGTTTTTGTCAGACAGCTTATAGTCATTTTAAAGTACCTTTATTATCCTTTTTAAAAGATACAGCTTTTGTTCTAGAGCTCTTCTGCAATAGGTTTTCATCACCAATCAAAAATATTTCTTGGTGATATTTATTGTAGCATCACCTCCTTTTTCACACTGTCTGAAATGGTTTGTTTAAGGATTGCATCCAAGTCTTCATCTTTGGGAAGTGCTTGTAAACTATTTGCTTTTGCAGCACAAAAAACCTTTTATGGAACAGTGTTAGTGTCTAATTTTACGTTTTGCCTCAACTAGTCATGTAATAAACAGGATAATCCATCTAGGTGGTTGTTATTGCAGAATATAGCCCTTCAGTTTTATAAAACAGCACTCCGTTGGGCTGCCGATAAAACTGTAGGGCTTTATTCTGTGATAACCGACTGGATGTACTTTATCCCTTACTTATTATCCACTTTGGCTTTTTTTACTTTGCTATCTAGCTAGTCTATCTAACTAGTCATATTACACAATACATTAACGTTTTTTTATCGCACAAAGAACATAATAGTGGTAATTAAACCTCAATTTGTGTAACCTTCATCACTACATTTTTGCAGTTCTTTAATATTCTTGCCAAAAAAGAAACATTCTGCATTCATTTTGATTATCTAAATGAATACTTTCTGTTGTGGTTGTCTTCAGCTGCAGGCGCCCAGTGTGAAGGGTTTTGACTTTGCCAAGCTGCACATGGGACAGCACAGTAAGGATGATCTCATGGTCATTCAGGACCCGTTGCCACTTCCGGTCCCCACAAAGGAGCAAAGCCCAGCTGAGAATGCAGAGGTGCCCACACCAAAGTCCAAATCCTCATCCAAAGCATCCCGCAGTGGCCAAAGACGCAGGGGACAGTAAGTCTGATGGGTTTCTTTGATCTTCAGGATGAAACATTTTAGCCACAGTTTTTGATAGCACTTTGAGAATAAGTTCCTGTTCCATTAGTAGCATGGACTAGCAATGACATTTACAGTATTTGATCTAAATGTTAATATCATTTACAAAAGTCATTATATTATGATAGGTTACCAGACCCTCTTAACCCTTGTGTATTGTTCAATTAAGTACCCTTTTGTTATGTTTGTGGCTGGTTTTGACTTCCATTATAATGACATTTTTTCATTGCAAAGCCATGACACCATGTAATCATGCATTCTTGATTGTTGGTGGTGTTCCCTGTTAAGAAGAGGTCATTTTTTATTTTTACTGTTGATCATCAGTTGGCACCAATAACCCATTAGATAGGCCTGTGCAAAAAAGTTTCTGGCCTTTATATAGAGTTCTATGGAGTAAAATAGCAACTTAAAGTGTCCGTGCATAAATACACTTACTGTGTTTACTATGTTCTGATAGCTGAGGTGCTTATTTTGATTTTATCATTATATTTCTTAGTGCGCAAAGGTTTCTCTCTCTCTCTCTCACACACACACACACACTATACTCCATATAAATTAAAAAACTAAGCTTTTTTTGCACTGCAAATGATGATCAACAGCAAAAATTACCAATTGTACGTCTTTCCAACAGGGAACACCACCAACAAGCAAGAATGCGTAATAATATGGTGTCATGGCTTTGCAATCAAAAAATGTCATTATAATGGAAGTCAATGGGGCAAAAACAACCACAAACATTATGAAGGACAGTACATTTGCCCAGAGTGTATTATTGAGTACAAAGCATTTTCCCAAGTTATCTGTTAAATTAAGATTTGTCACCAAAAATTCTTCTATTTGCTGAAACGCAGAGAAAGCTGTGGCCAAATTAAGACTCAAAATCACAGCAGAGTGGATTAAAACATCCCCAACAGCACACCAGGGTTAATATTTAGGTCTGAAAACATGAAATGTTTTATAAAAAAAATTAAACTACATTTCTTCCAAATTTGTAATGAAAATGATATCATTTAGAGCTTTTGTTTTTGTTGCATGAAATTAAAAAGACAGCACAATGCCAATCTTTAAAGTGCCGAAGTGTTATGCACTAAAGGACATTATTTATTTGAAATAAAAGAAGAAATGTTACCAGAACATTGTTACAGAATAAAACACTGTTATAGAATAAGTCAAAAATAAACCCATACCTAATTAATCCAGAGAAATTGGGAATTTCCAATTGGTCCATAGCTGTATTTGTGTAAAATATGTGGATACGCTTTCTTCCCAATATTTAAGACTGAAAACCTAAATGATAATATTGTTATTTGAAATTTTGAAGACATTATATCAGTAGTTTATGTAATAAAACACGAATGAACATTTTACTCAAAACACTTTACTAATAATAACTTTAAAGTAGTTTCTTAATTAAAAATAGAGCTTTAAACTGTAATAGTGGATCTCATTGTTAATTTGTTAATCTATTTTTAAACCTCAAGCTAGTCTTTTTTTTGTTGTTGTTGTTGTTGTTGCTTTTTTTTGCTGAAGGAACCTCATTAATATAATTTGTCCATTTATTTAAATGTTGAAATCTAGCTAAGAGTGAGTCGATTGTTAATCAATAGAAAGCTTTTTAAGAAGATTACATCTCTCACTCTGATCAATAAAGGGTCTTGGGGGTGAAGTTACTACAGATCTCATGTCTTACCAAGATTATGAGTACCTGAAAATAAAAGTTTGTATTTACATAATGTGTGTGTACTCGCAACAAAACCATTTTATTATTTTTATTTATATATAATTTTTATTAGATTTTAATAAATATAAATAAACATTTTCTCATTCTCTCAACATAAATATATATGTATATATTCATGCATTCATTCTTTTTCTTTCGGCTTAGTCCCTTTATTTATCAGGGGTCACCACAGCGGAATGAACCCCCAACTTATCCAGCATGTTTTACACAGCAGCTGTAACCCAGTACTGGGAAACATCCATACACACACATTCACACACATACACTATGGCCAATTTAGTTTATTCAGACTGTGGGGGAAACAGAAACCCCAGAGGAAACCCATGCCAACACAGGGAGAACATGCAAACTCCACACAGAAATGCCAGCTGACCTAGCCGGGACTCGAACTAGCGACCTTCTTGCTTTAAGGAGACAGTGCTAACCACTGAGCCACCGTGTCGCCTTATGCACAGTACACATATATTTTCATTATGTAAATACAAACTTTATATGCAAATAATCACAATTAATCTTTTGACAGCACTAATTTATTTTAGAAATGCAAAAAGTGTTTTTCTGTTCATTAATACACGTCAACCAATCTAAACTAAAACAATAAAAAATAGTTTTAGTCATTTATCTAGACTATAAGCGCATTGTGAATAGGTAATGCACTCATGACCAAATTCTGACCCTTTGTGTGGTCACATTAGATCTGAAAGTGCTCTTTTGGAGCATGACAGGATTAGGTCATCGTCCTCTTGCTTTTTCCCTGTAGACACATGCCTCATCAAAACTGGATGAGGGATAAATATTGTTGTCTGTCAGATAAGGATGTCTGCTGTGTTTTGAGGAATTGGGTTGTGACTTATAGCCGTGAATTATAGCCAAGAATTATGCACACAAAAAGGTGTATATGTATGAATTAGCCATTAATTGAGTTGTTAATTGAGATTAATTGAGTTTACATTTAAAAAATAGTGGAAAGATATTGGAAAACAAAATGACATTATAAAAATATAGAAACAATAAACTTACTTTTCCAGTATATTTAATTCGTTAACTGTTTATTTTCTTATTATTTGCAAGTATGATATTTGCAAGTATGATATTGATGCAACTGATTTTGCTTATGCTTCGCACATTTTTCGTTCACTATTTTGACACATGGGGGCGGGCTTAATCATGGTCTACTTTGATTTGCTAGTGAGCTTTTGATGGGAAGCTCTGTGATCTGCAAGATTTTACCATGCATGTAAACCACTTTTCTTTATCAGCATTAAAGTATTTAACGTGAAATCTGTAGCATTGCATTCATAAAAAAATGTCTGAAAATAGTTAACAATAAAAGAAACACATCGAGAGAGCAGTTTTTGAGACTTAGTTAACACGTTTAAGATTTTTCTTCATTTGTAAAAGTGTTTTTGACAAATTATGGAAAAGTTGCATTCGTTTATATGAAGTTGCTTTATTTTTATTGGTACAAATATAATTCCATAGAATTGCTGCTTTTTAAACTTCATCACATGGTAAAATGTTATCACAATATCAATTGTATTGCAAAATGCACAGATATTGGTTTGACAAAGATATATGGTTTAAAATGAAAGCATTTTTCTTGTGTGTTTTTATCAGGATTTCCCCATCAGAGGGCGACTCTATTGGTAGTGATCCGGCCAGTGATAGAGGCTCACCTGAGGAGGGCACGAGACCTGCTGGTCTGCCCACCGATCCAAAGCAAACACGTAAAGCGGCTGCTAACGGACTCAACGGTAAGTTTGGACTCCATACCTGCCGTCAAATATTTACATATCACAATACTTTTTCTTCAGCTATTAAATTGCAGAGACACTGAAACTGGTCTCACAGACACACTTTGTCTCACTTTTGCATTTTATACAGTTGTAAACAATTTCTGACATATATGAAGGATTTAGTCCTCATATTTATGTATAATGTAATGAAGTTGGTAACCCATGGTGGGACTGTAAATGACAAAAATTATAAATTGGTTTATTTATTTATTAAAAATAAATACAAGATGATAAAAGAGTTTTCATGCATCAAATACAGGTAAATACAGCATTATTTTCATTCTGAGCAAATAAATAAATAAAATCACTGCCAATGAATAACTGAATAAACAAATAAACAATAAATAACACCATCATTTAATTCAGTGTAACAATAGCTTGGATGCCAAAAGTCTCATTAGGCACATTTAAAAAAAAAAATTGTATTATATTTTGATGTATTAAAATTATATTTAAAATATTTCTAATCTAATACATAAAACAATATATTTATAATCAATATATGCCAAAATGTTTATAACTTTGAATTACATTTTGCTATAATTCTTTAAACCATCAGTTTTACCCTTCTTTCAGCAAAATAAAAACATTTTAATCATTAAAAAGTATTCAAATATTATATGAGCAATTATACTTTAATATAATTTATTAAGTACAGGTCAGAATATGGTTAATTTTTAAATAAATATATCTATTACACTAAATGACAGAGAAGTATTCTCTCCACAGAAGCTAATTTGATATTAATATAGACAGTTTACTTGCATTTAATGTGTTATAAATAATCAGCATATTCAAACATATAAACTATAACTATATAGGATTGAAAACATCTCTCTTAAATATTTAGGTAAGTCTTCTAAGAAGAACTGAAATTCATTTTCTTTTGTATTTATATTGTATTTATTTTGATGTCAATTTAATGCTATGTTATGCCCATGTATGCTCTGGGTTCTAAAATTGCCAAAACAAAAAAATAAATAGTGAAAAAAAAGAAGAAGAATTGAAATTCATGTTTTAAAACATGCATAAATGTTACAATAAAGTGTTATTAATGCAGACTAAAATTAAAACCATTAATATAATTTAAAATTGAAATAAAAGCTGAAAATAAATAAAACTTACAACTTGGTAAAAATATAAAAGCCTCGACATCTGGGTGAAATTATTTAAGAAAAAAAACAGATAAAAAATGATTAACACAAATAACAAATGACTAAAAATAAAAATAAAAGCTACAGTAATTTATATACTGTTGTTGTAAATAAATCTAAAATAACACTGCAAATGGAATATATTTAAATGCAACTGAATCCTATGAAATATACAGTTTTCTGAATCAGTTTATTTTATATAATTCTTTATATAAATAATAATACTAATACAACAAAAAGAGAAACAAATAATGTAAAATATTTTAATAAAATTTGTCAATTGTTTTTCCAAAATTTCACATGAATTTAAATGTATGATCTTTCTGTTTCTAAAGATGTTTGGTGACTAAAATATTATTTTAATAAATATATCTGTTTAATAAATCTGTTTTGTTCAAATGCACCAAAATATATTACCCATATTCACTGAGAAATGGATAAAAGTATTCTTTTTCAAAACAGGGTGCACTCATTTATGCTGAGCACTGTATGTGGAAGCAGCCAATGACATTTAGACTGAATACTAATTCACATTGGCTGTCAATAAAGTCAAATAATTGCTTGTTTTTCTTTATTTAATTTTTTATTAAGTGACAGTCCTAGTCCTCCATAATAGCCAGTAGAGAAAGAGCATGTGATGTGAGTTTTACAGCAAAGGAAAAGTAATAAAAAGCTGAAGATTTGTGGCTCTTCCTCTTGATTTCCTCTCTAGTCAGTCCAGCCTCATTCATCCCATCTGCTTTGTGAAGGATGACTAACCCTCGTCTTTACTCTTGGCTGTTGGAGTTTTTTTTTTCTTCCACTTCTTCACTTTGTCACTCCCTTTCCCTTTATCTCTCTCTCTCCCGCTTTCTGTGTGTTCGTCTCTTGTCAAACAGTGCCTGTAGCGATGACCCTTTCTCAACACTCATTTCTGCTCTAGAAGACTAAATAGGCTGCAGTCTGACTAGCCAAGAAATGACACAGAATTCAATCATAGCACCTGACTTTTTCTTTCCTCCCTGTCTGTCTGCTTTCTTTTCATTTTAACACTCTTCTGCTTTGAAAATCCCTTTTTTTTATTCACCTCTTACCATCATGCTTTACTTAAACTGAACACTAAGAGTGTTTTATTGTGCAGTACTGTTTTTATTGTAAATGTATTGTTTTAGTCAGAAGTGTGTTTAATTGTTTTTTTTTTTTTTGTCCTTAGTATCATCTGAATGTATTCTTTAAATTTTGGTTGAGTTTAAATCTGAAATTTGTTTCATTTCTTTATTTAATTAAATAAAATCACATAGAGATTGAAAGCTTTATTATAAGATCTGACCTAGAAAACCACAACAAATAACACAAAAATACTGAATTTTTTAGTTTAAAGCTTTGCTAATTATATATTTTAATTATTATTTTATTTAATTTTACTATGAGATTTGAGATAATTGGTGTCTTTATAATGGCAAGGTATGAAAAAAGTAATAAATATCTCTTTTCGTGATTATGTTTCATGTTTGTTGTTTTATATATATATCTGACCTAGAAAACAGCAGCAAATAACACAAAAATACTAAAAAAAATTTTATTTTATAGCTTTGTTAATTACATATTTTATTTTATTTTATTTTATTTTGAGATTTTCCCAAATGATGTTTAACAGAGCAAGGAAATTTTAACAGATTGTCTGATAATATTGTTTCTTCCGGAGGAAGTCTTTTAAAAAATTTAAAACTGCTTTTATTCTAGCCGTAATAAAACAAATAAGACTTTCTCCAGAAAAAAAAATATTATCAGACATTACTGTGAAAATTTCCTTGCTCTGTTAAACATCATTTGGGAAATATTTAAAAAAGAAAAAAAAAATTCAAAGGGGAGCTAAAAATTCTGATTTCAACTGTGTGTGTGTGTGTGTGTGTGTGTGTGTATATATATACACACACACACACACACACACACACACACACACACACACACACACACACACACACACACACAGTTGAAATCAGAATTATTAGCTCCCCCTTGAATTTTTTTTTCTTTTTTAAATATTTATATATATATATATATATATATATATATATATATATATATATATATATATATATATATATATATATATATATATATATATATATATATATATATATATATATATATGTATGCATATATGTATATGTGTGTGTATATATATATATATATATATATATATATATATATATATATATATATATATATATATATATATATATGTGTGTATATATATATATATATATATATATATATATATATATATATATATATATATTATCTTGATTTAATTTTTAAATTATTATTACTATTTATTTAAAAGTGAATTAAAAAATGCTTTTTTTCAGGATTGTTTTTTCATACCTTGTAAATACAGTAAAAGCAGAGAAACTGAACATTTTCAAGTGCATGTCTTATTTTTTTCCCATTGCTGTGTATGTGTACCTTGGCTCCTTTTACATATTGTGTTTTTACATATTTTAGCAATATTGGAGCAATTCTGGCATTATGGATGTGACATTTGCGGTAAAAACTCAAAACAGTTTAAAATGTTAACATTATATTGAAACATCTTTTTATATTTTCCAAAACAACTAACCACAGAGGTAAGGGACCAGAAAAATATCAATCTGTAAACATGTTTTGTACTTTAAATGAGGGAAATAAGGATGCGTTATGGATGTGACCAAAAAAGTATGTAGTTTACAACATAATTCGTAGAAATTCTGTGAATTAAACAGCACAACCCAAAAGAAACAATGCTAATCAGAAGGAGAAAATTTGCTCTCTATAGAACAAAAATGATTGATTTTACTGTTAAATTTTTGCATTTATGTATAAAAAGTGTCATTATGGATGTGACCACCTCTTCGTTATGGACAGGACAGATGTGAAATTGCCACTTGTGTGACTTTGGTAAATCAAATATAATAGTTTGAAAACATTGACAGATATATTTTTGAGTATTTCTAAAGTACTATAAAATACTTGCTTACACAAAAAAACTTAAATGGTTTTCGTATTTTAGTGAAAACCTAATTTTTTTTCATGGCAAGGTTGACATTACATGGATGGATTTGCTCAGTCAATATTTTTCAAAACGTTAGGTTTGGTAAGAATTATTTTTCATTTTCAAAGTCTCTTCTGCTAACATGGCTGCATTTATTTAAAATTTTAAATAATATAAACTTCTCTGTTGGCATTCCTCTCAAATATGCTTTTACATTATTTCCATTATTTCATGTTTTCATTTCCATAATTTTTTTTCTCTTTTATGCTCCCTCCATCCATTCATCCCTCTGTTACTGGCTCACAGGAAAGAATAGAATTGGTAAGAGTAATGCTGTTTTGTACAGTAGTGTTAGATGTTTTTATTTTAAAGGGATTCATCAGGCTCCAGTCTTGAGGTGTTTGATATAAAAGGTTCAGGAAGATGCTGGTGCTGCCCCCTTCTGGTGTGAAATGTTACTTCAGAGAGTTTTTTTATGTAAAAATAATAGGCTACATGAAAAAACTCAGTTTATCTGGATTCATGATTGATATGTTAGCTTTGATATGTTTCGCTGATATTCAGTAAAATTCATTTTTATTTGATTCTATAAACCACTGGTGACATTTCTTCCAGATTTCAAAAACCTTGGCATTTGGAACATTTTGTTGCATACAATTAAAAAAGTGACATGTTTTCATGTTTCTATTCATTTTTAGACAGCAGAATACCATTTTAACTTCAGAAGGGATAAAATATAAATATTGGGAGGAATAACCCTGATTTTCTGTCACAGCTATTGAAAACATTAGTGTTTATCCGAACAGTTGTCTTTTTGTTGAAGAAAAAATGCTCAATTATTATTATTATTTTTTAATGAACAAAGAAATGTTATCAGAGCTTTCTTAATTAAAACAAATAAAAATATTTACTCAAACCCAAACTTGTAGTAAAAAACAGAGAAACTGCAAAATTGTATTACAATTTTACAATAAAATTACATGACAATAAAGTATGAATTTAGTAATTTACACTACTTTTCTAAACTCAAGGGTTGGTAAGATTTATTTGAAAGTCTCTTCTGATTTTTGAAGTCTCTTCTGCCCACATGGCTGCAACTTCAATAAAATTAGGAAAATCTTATTACAGTTTTACATTTAAATTACATGACAAAAAATATGATTGTATTTTTAAGAAAGTTTTATTTTAAATATGCTATATAATGAAAATCCATATACATTTGCATTGCTCAAGAGTTCAGTACATGGAAATGATATACAGTACCACGAGTCATAGACATGGTTGCATCATTCTTGTGTAAGTTCTTGTGTACGATCCTGGTGAAAAAAAGGCCAATCAGAACAAAGCAGAGCTCATTATAATTCCAATGACGATCACCATTCAAAATATGTTCAAAACCAACCTTTTCAGAGGGCTAAATCCAGTGGTAATACATGAGCAAATAACACCATCTTTGGGAAACTTACCTCAGTCACATACCTACTATGTAGATAGCAGAACAATTTAACATATTGAATAAGTGCACTCTATGGCACCTTTAATATTTTATCAGTGTTAAGATTGTATTCATTTTGAGGAAACCACCATACATTTGTTTCTCAATTATTCTGCGATTGAAAAGAAAATGTATTAAATTATTTATTTAATTATAAGTATAAATTTATTTAATGTATTAAATTAATTATTTATTTATTCATTATTTAAATTAATATTGTAAATGTCTTTACCATCACTTTTAATCAGGTAAATGCAAGTATTGATCTCCAAACTCTGCTGTTTCTTTATAGGTCCACCCCCAATGAATGGCATGGATGAGCCATTATCTTCAGCCTCCATTTTTGAGCATGTGGACCGAATGTCACGTCCAGCCGATGGCCCCAAACGCCTCCCTAATAAAATCCAGCTCATCGCCATGCAGCCAATGCCAGCTCTGCCTTTACCCAACGCTACAGCCAATGACAGAGCGGCAGAAAACGCCAAGCTTAACAAAGAGGTACCTTCTGAGAATCTAATCTATTTTCATTTCTCAAGGCATTTCCTTAGGGGCCCTTTTTTGATTTTTATAGCCGCTTTGATTCTAAATTTGATTCACAGCATCAGCAATAATCAATATGTGCTTCTCATTGTCTGTTCTTTCTCCTCCAGATTCAAGTAGCCTTAAGGCACAAGTCTGAGATCGAGCACCATCGTAATAAGATCCGCCTGAGGGCCAAAAGGAAAGGCCATTATGACTTCCCTGCCATGGATGATCTCATCGATGGTCTCGGCGACCCCAAAGAGCAGGACCGAATCTATCAGAAGGCCCAGATGCAGATCGACAAGATACTCGATCCAGATATTCACATGCCCTCGCTGTACACGGAGCCCAGAAAGAGGTAAAGATGTCCTGCTTCCGTTTTGACCCAAAGTTTAGAATTTAAGGAGGTTGTTCTCCCTAAAATGACAATTTACTGTACTCAACTTATATTCACCCTTTATGAGCATATTGTTTCTTTTTAAAAATATATATTTTAAAGAAATCGGTAGCCATTGACTTCCATCCTAAAAAAAAAAAAAAAATTAATAATAATGATAATAATAATAAATATGAAAGTCAAAGGTGGCTCAGTGGTTAGCACTGTCAACTCACAGAAAGAAGGTCGCTGGTTCGAGTCCTGTCTGGGCTAGTTGGCATTTTTGTGTGGAGTTTGCATGTACTCCTCGTGTTAGTGTGGGTTTCCTCGGGGTGCTCTGGTTTCCCCCACAGTCCAAAGACATGCGCTATAGGTGAATTGGATATACTAAATTGGCCTAGTGTATGTGCGTGCGTGCGTGCGTGCGTGCGCGTGTGTGTGTGTGTGTGTGTGTGTGTGTGTGTGTGTGTGTGTGTGTGTGTGTGAATGCGAGAGTATATGGGTGTTTCCCAGTACTGGGTTGTGGCTGGAAGGGCATTTGCTGCAGAAAACATATGCCGAAATAGTTGGCAGTTCATTCCGCTGTGGCGACCCTGATAAATAAGGGACTAAGCCCAAGGAAAATGAATGAATGAATGAAGTCAAAGGCTACTAATTTCCAAGTTTCCTTCAAAAATCTTCTTATGTGTTTAACAGAGGAAAGAAATTCAAACAGGTTTTAGACAAGTGGAGGGTGAGTGAATTATTACAAAATGTTCACTTTTGAGTGAACTATCCATTTAAATTGTGCAAAAAATATTAAATATAATATAAATAATGTTCAAATTAATCACCGTTTCCATCGCATATGTTCAAGAGGACAAAATCTTTATTATGTTACATTACTTCCTAGCAAAACCTGCACAAATTAACAATATTATAAATATTCGGAAGGTGCTATAATCAGGTATATCATTGTTGCCTTTTTTCTATATAATAAATGACACCTACAGTGTGCAGACGTTATATAATTTAGAGAGAAAAAACGCTGCCATGTTGTCTAGTGTTCAGAGTAGGACACCATATGTTTTAAAGCACACTGTTTTAACACTGTTTTAAGTTTATTTTAATGAAAATCTTTGGCTCAGGCATTTCAGAGTGACTTTTTGCTCTCATAAAAAGAAACCAGATATCTGAGCACTATGAAAACATGAGTCAAGAAAGCATCTTATTATACAATCTGACACTCCACTCAAGTAATATCACATCTTGTTTGTTTGTTTGTTTGTTTGTTTATTTATTGCAATGTTGTCTTTTGTTAAAATAATAATCTAATAAAATTGTAGAATTACAGTGTAGTAGGATTTCTTCTGTAAAGCAGGTTCTTAGTGTTTACATTTTTTACGATGTCCACATGAAAGATTATACTATTTTATAGGGATGCACCGATCCCGATACTTGGATCGGATATCGCTTCAATATCGCATATTTTTGCTGGATCGGGTATTGGCCAGCTGATACCGATCCAAATCAGATCTTGCACGTGCGCTATAGTCTGTGTTTATAAGCCAACCAAGCCATGAAGGTAGCCTGTTATAAGGCACTAGAAAGTTGTCACGTAGGCCTACTATATCCAAATGTTCTGAAGCCATTCTATAGTTTAAAGTGACGCACAGATGAGTATTCAAGTGGTTAAATTAATGTTCAGTTCAGCGCTTCCCTCCACTGCGCTTGTCAATCATTCTCCAATCATTCACAATTCAAAATGTGACGCGTTCTTGACAACACGAAAAACTTTCTCCAAGACTATTTGTTCCTGTTAGTTTAAATAATTAGTGGAGTAATGCATTTAGTTTGCATTGAATGGGTTCATTTTAACATGCAACAAGAAGTTCACTGCCTCTAAATCATGTTGTGCTGTGCCTGTTAGATCAGCAGATCGCATTCGCAACACTGGAGTAGAGGGTTGTTACCTGCTCTTCATACACAAAGTAGGCCTACATGAAACTTTAAATGAAAAAAGGCTCAATAATACACTGGACAGATCCTCAACAAACTGATTTCTTTCATTTGTGCTGCTGTTGTGGAAGTGTCCGCAGATACCGGTGGGCTGCGCTCTGTGTCTCAGTGATGCATCAAGCACTTCATTCAAGCACCAGTTGCGTAGACACAATAGGGTTAGGGTTAGATGCAATATTGATTGTCATTAACAGAAAAAAAATATTTTGCCTAATATGGGCTACTCTGAAACTATGAATTTTTCACTGTAATATTATTTTTCTGAACATTTTATTTAACAAACTAATTTGTGTTTTGGCGCTGAAGCATATAAGCGGAGCTTTTTTTTTTACTATCTCCATCTCACTCACGGCGAGATTTGGCGAGGTATTATTGAGTAAAACTGACCTCAGACAGTTTAGTTTAGTCTGCGTCAAACCTGCAGGAAATTATCAGGCTTTGCTTAAAGGCTGATTGTTTTACCAACGATTAGTGTCAATAGTGGTAGTCTATTACAGATTTCAAAGAAAAATCTTAATATTAAAAAAGGAAACAGAAGCTGGACCACAACAAATAACGATGTCATAACGAATGCTCAAATAATTCAGCCTAGTTTAGAGCAAGCAAGCATGTTTTTAGTAAAATTGTGTCGTCTGTCATATACAGTAGGTCTATAAGTCTGTTATTTTTACTCAAGACGATATATTATTTAAATTTAGCACCAGAGCTATAGAAACTGTATCATGCTTAGAAAAAAATGGCATAGTATCAGGATTGGATCTGTATCTGTCTATACTTGGTATGGAAATCGGATCTGTTCCAAAAAAATGGTATCGATGCATCCCTACTGTTTTATCACATATAGTCAAACACTATAGAATACACAAAACATGTCACTCAAATAGTTTTGGATAGGGAATAGTTTAACAGTCAGTATAGCGAATGAAGCCACCCCCTCTTCTAGTACAGGAGCCAATCATCGATCACTATAGACTGACGATTCTCCAGGGAAGGGGCTTGGACTAGACATGTGTTTCTGTAGATTTTGTGTGATTCGAATGTCTAGAAATTAAACTAAAGAGACTGTTCTTATTTAATTTTATTGGTGATTCCTAATAGGAAATTCAATCGTAAGTTTGGAAAGCAATTTTGGAAAATGTGATGTTTTCCTATTCATACAGAATGCCCAAGCATACTGCCTGAGAGGCATTTCAAAAATGGCCGCCAAGTGAAATGACTTAAAAGGGACTTTGGTATAGTATATTTATACAGTATAGTATATTTCTGACTATATTTATTTATTTCAATGTTGCCTTCAGTTAAAATTACACCAACTAGTAGAATAGCAGGATTACAATATAGTAGTAATTCTCCTAAAAAGCAGCTCTTTAGTGTTTTCATTTATTTTTTACGATTTCCACATGAAAGAAGGCAGAGCCACACAGCCACACTATTACATCATCACCACAGACCAATGGTAGTTTGATGATTACCAGCCAGAGCAAACTCTGTCAGCAAACTGTATTGAACATCTGAAACAAACACGTTGGCCTGGTTTTGCTCAAAATGATGTGTCAGCATTTTGTGTTTGATTTCCCTTAATGGTGTATGTTTATGTTTTTTCGTAGCAACAGAGGAAAGCGTTCTCCTAAACAGAGAAGGAAACAGCAGATGAACGGTGAGCTGACAGATGCTGATCGAGACAGGCTCATAACCACGGACAGCGATGGGACATACAGGAAATACCCTGGAGTCAATAACATAGCATATGTGGTCAGTGTCCTGAAGTATTTTATTTTTCTCTCTTTATATTATGCAGTTGCATGTTACTGTGTAATCAAATCCATGCTGTTTCTTTCCTGCTCTCTCCACATGTTTGTAATTTAAGACATTGCTAATCAACTACATGCAGCGATTTAGCAAGTGCTAATTTCCTAGACAGATAATTTCCTAGTTTTTGCACAAAAATAATAATAGTAATAATATAAATTACTGTAAGTTTAATTATATATTATTAGATTTATTTTCTAAAGGTTTACTTGCCCTACCTTCACCGAAAGATTTGTTTCAGAAAGCTTTAATTGATCAAAAAGGACAAATAAAAATGTATGTGTGTTTATTAAAAAGCTTTATATACACAGATGAAGTCAGAATTATTAGCCCTTCTGAATTATTAGCCCCCCTATATTTATTTTTCCCCAATTTCTGTTCAACTGAAAGATTTTTTCAACCCATTTCTAAACATAATACTTGTAATAACTCATTTCTAATAACTGATTTATTTTCTCTTGGCCATGATGACAGTAAATAATATTTGACTAGATATTTTTCAAGATAATATTCAGCTTAAAGTGCTATTTAAAGGCTTAACTAGGTTAATTAGGTTAACTAGGCAAGTTAGGGTAATTAGATTAGGTCATTGTATAATGATGGTTTGTTTTGTAGACTGTCAAAAAAAATGTATAGCTTAAGAGTGTATAATAATAATATTGACCTTAAAATTATTTTTTAAAAATTAAGAACTGCTTTTTAGTTTAGCCGAAAGAAAACAAATAAGAAGAAAAGATTAGAAATACTGTTAACAATTTTTTGCTGCATCAAATATTTGAAAAAGAATAAATATTTCAAAAGAGGGTTAATAATTTTGACTTCAACTGTATATATCAGTGGTTTCTCAACCACTGGGTTGCGGACTGGTACCGGTCAGTGAATCAATTGGTACCGGGCCGCACAAGAAGTCATTTATTATTTCTATTTTATTTATTATCAGAGTCAGAACGATCTTTTATTTTGAAAAGTCTTTTATTTTGAAAAATGTCCGTATTCTCTCACTTTTCGGTCACTTGAGCGGCCAAATTTAACCCACAAGCAGCAAAATGAGTAAGAAACAGACCTCTTTGGAAAGTTCCTTTGCCAAGGGTAAAAGGCCCAGTGAAGGACCCGCAAACTGCCAAGGAATAGATCCGCAACCCATTTGTCAACAAATTAGGTGAAACCACCATGTCTGTAAAGCTCGCAAATGATGGCGGCTTAAGGGGCCATTCACATATTGCATCTTTTCTAGAGTTCGCACAAGTTTGTTATTTCCAATAGAGGTGCACTTGCAAGTGGCATGACGCGCACGCACCTTCCAGACACACTCAGTTGAATGAATGCTACGAGCCACATAACAAGAATTAATCGATCACCTTTATACTTTTTATGGAATATACACATTTCGATAGACTAATTATCTTAGACAAACACGGAACACCCAAACACTGGAGTGCTTTGTCATTTTCTTCATGAATAAAACTTGTATCAGAGTGACAGCAATGTTTTGTCAGCTTGTCATTCTCTGAGAAAACAAATGATGGTCGCCTAGCAACCTTCGAACCATTGAGGCAATCCAACCAGTCCACGGTAAAATTGTCAAGCATTGACTGGTCTGCAGTAATAAAAACGTTGAGGATCACACCACAAAACTACAGTTATGTTTGCTTTATCAAACAGCGAAAAACACTGAAGACTGGAGCAATGCCTTTTGAAAATTCTTGAAATCTATAATATCTATATGCACAATATTCACAGTATTACCAGTTTTTCTATATTAAGGAAGGACACCTTGGTGACTCAAACGATTTTTGTTTAAATATAAAAATTGTATATTTAATAAAATAACGTGTAACTTTTTTTAGATGATTATTATCTGTCATTTGATTTGGTTTTGCAGTCGGACCCAGACCAGTGTCCAGAGCATAATAGCCCATCCCCGACGGATGATGTTTTCCACTGTCCGATTTCTCCTCCTCCGGGTCACCCTCCTCCACCACCCCCTTACCTGCCTCCTCAGCCCTCCATAGAGGAGGCCCGGCAGCAGATGCACTCTCTCCTGGATGATGCCTTCGCCCTCGTGTCTCCTTCATCTCAGGGCAGCACCGCTGGCATCACTCTGCCCGGGGTTGGTATCAACCCTGCACCACCGCCTCCATTGAGCCCACCATCACGGGGACCACGGCCCTGGGGCCCAGGATACCTGCCTTTGAATCCCTACACAGGGGTAAGATTAACCAAAGCGGATTACTGATTTACTTATTAATAATTAGCATTGGTGGAATGTATAAATATTTAAGATTTTTTTTATTTTTGTGTGTGGGTGTGTACTGTATATACAGTGCCCAGCGTAAAAGAGTACACTCCTCACATATCTCTCTTTTAAATTAATATTTTCTATAGGATGTTTATTATTTATATATAACATACATTTACAATAATATATATTTTTAAATATTAACATTAAATTAATTGGTGCCAAAGCCAAAACGAACTAATCTAACAAAAAAGCTTAAGATCAAAGCCCAAAAAATGTGTAAACCCAAACTAATATGTTGGGGGGAAAATATTACATAAATTCATAATAATAAATAAAGAAAAACATAAACAAATATACAATTTAGATTAATTTATATTAATAATTTATTTATATTTCATATATATATATATATATATATATATATATATGTATATATATATATATATATATATATATATATATATATATATATATATATATATATATATATATATATATATATATATATATATTTTAGTTATTTTATTTTATTTTATTTTATTATTATTTTTTTTTTTCCCAATAAAATTTCCCATTTGAATTTAAATGTATTTTCTTTCTTTTCCTAAAGATGTTTGGTGACTAAACTTTTATTTTAATGGAAATAACTTTTTAATAAAACCTGTTTTGCTTAAATGCGTAAAAATATATTGGTTATACTGAGAAATTGATAAAAATATACTTTTTTAAAAGGGGGTGAACTTATTTATGTTGAGCATAGTTTATATAACAAATATATTGGCTTATATTTTTAACTTGTGATAGTTGGAAGCCAATAAAATGTATATTAACTATTATATATATATAAATATATAAAAATATTAACAAGGAAAAAGACAGACAAACAGACAGACAGAATGATAGGTGGATGGATGGATGGATGGATAGATAGATAGATGAATAGAACTATAAAAAATAATTTCTAAAACAAAGTAGGTGGAGCTACAGAGCCACACCCACTTATTGCATGATCATATTTAAACTAATATTTGAAAGGTTTTTCGTTTCTAGAAAGTGTTGGTTGGGAAAACTGTTTTAAAACTGTTCAAATGAACACCAACAACCTTGCTTTTGGCTTGCTTTTATCCAAAACGATATCATCGCAGTTCTTTCTTCGCATTTACTTGAAGAATCTTGGGCTTTTATCTTCCCTCGTTGCTTAGAAATTTCAGATTGTATGCACTTTCTAAACTAAATCTGATCTTAAATCATCCTGCTATAAAGTTATGAATGCCTCTTCAAATTGTGTGGTTTATTAAGAAGAGAGGTGCTATTACTTTTCTGAGCGATTGGACATATGATTTTCCGGTCTTTTGAGAACACATCCTGTCTGAGAAACCACTAGATGATGCTTATTCATGTGTTTAAAAAGCACATGATGAATTATTGTTTTTCTTTCTACAGTCCAATATTTGTATGATTTCCCCTTGTCTAAAGCTGTGGTTGTGCTAGACTTCACGCTCCATTCACTGCCGTTCAGACCAGAGACGCAAGCATATGAGAAGCAGTTTAGTATCCACAGTTTGTTGAACGCTGATTTCTAAATGTAAAATGATACTAATGAGTAAATATTTTTCATAATATTTTAATACTTTTTGTTAAAATATTTTTGTGTTACTTAAAGATTGAATAACAGCAACAATCTGAAAAAAATTGCCTGCACAAATAAATATACAAAGTGCTAGTATTTTAAAGCATGTGTACTTGATGGTGGTTTAATGGAGTCAGTTATTGACTGATTTCATTATGAATGCGTATATTACAGCGATTTAAGCAAATCGCAACCAAGGAACACATACTCTGTTTTCCACAGATTGAAAATAAACTACTAAAAAATTGAAGCCTTGTCTGTCCACACAGACCTTAATATGAAACACTTTACTTAGGAAGGCCAAATACAGCAATACAGTGCAATATATACATACAGCAACAACGCCATTCAAGATGGAGCAGGGAATGTGGCACTGCCAAGAATCATCAACCTGTTTTAAGCTCAACAACTGCCCATGTTTTGTGTATTTCTTGCAGAGATATGCTGAATTAGGTCTGCCTCCTTCCAGTGTGCAAGGTTTACTACATAGGTGGGTATTTTTTTTCTATGGCCAGTGCTGTGCCTATTTCTTACAGAGCAGTTTGGCTGACGTTAAGTTAACAAGACATTCATATAAAGCTTCTGAAAAATAAAACATGCATAACTATTGCAGCTTGCTATTGTGTAAAATATGACTTAGCATACTGCTAACATATTAACTTGTTTTAACACTGCTGTTTAGAATGATTTAACCACCTTACTTGTCACTGGATGTTACATTTTTAATAAAAAATAAATAGTTTAAACATGAAATTTGGCTTATTTACAAACAATATATCACTTTTTATTAATTGTGAACTCAAGAAGTTAAGTGATTGTTGTCAAAAGGTGTTTACATTGCTAGCATATCAGTTGATATATCAGCCATATCAATATATTGGTCAAGCACTAGTACAAATTTCGTCCTCTAATGATATTTTGTGGGATGTTTTGCAAAGTAACAGTGCTTCCAATCACTTTGCATGAGTGTATCCTTTATTGTTGTTGTTCCTTTTTGACACATTTTTCAATCATTTTAATTTTGCGTATTTCTTATACTTATTGTGTTTCGTTTCTTTTATTATTCTTTATGTAAATCACTTTATATTATCATTGTGTGTAGAATGTGATGTATAAATAAACTTGCCTTGATTGTTGTGAGATTGGTGAAGTCTTGTTTTTTGGTGGGGTGCAGTGTTGGTCTCTGATGTTTTTGTGTCTCTACAGACAGGGATTGGGGTCCAGCTACATGCCTTCAGGAGAATCCCTGCCTGCTGATCATCTACCGCCAGAGTCACTTTACCCAGGTCGAGGGACACACACTGATGAGCTGCCCTCCTCTGCCAGACCACGACCAGTAGGGGGCACTACAGGTACGAGAAATTGAAATGCTTATTGGAAAAATCCTGGATTGTTATTGGAGTTATTATAAGATTATTGAACTTTTATGACTTTAAAAAGGTTTTTACATTTTAGTCAGTGTTGTTGAAGTTACCGTTAGGTATGTGACGAAAACCTGTTTCAAGAGATACCACGGTTTGGAAAACTCATGGCTTTAAAATCGCAAAATTATTCCAACGTTTCTATAGAGGAATTACCAACCTACGTCACACAAGTCCCCGGTTGCAAAAAAAGGCCGATTGCAATAGCAAACATGTCGTGTTGTGCGGTAGGATGCTAAATTCAAACTTTTTAGTAATCATGGAACGTTATTTCTTGCACATGACCACACAGAACAAAATTGTTGGCATCCAAAGACTTGTAGGCCTTTAACTTCTCTTTTTGTAAAATCACTTGTAGTTTCAATGAGATTGTTGTATATTTCGGGCTGGATGCTTGGCCAGGTGCTATCACAAATGGACCTGTCAGACGAACGCCGCTCAATTTAATGTTAATTTTGCTGAATAACTGTGCTTATCACTGGGTAACAAGCTGTTATAATACACTAAATCATTATGTAAATAATATATATAATATGTAATCAATATAACTTATTTCAAAGACAACAACAAACTCTGTACTGCATTGGATGTCATTCCCTCGCTGTAAATGCTAGCGCTCCTGTTTTTTTTTATGCAACCTCGCTGCACACGCATCCTGAATGTTTACAAACCGGTAATTCGTCTATATGTACGATTTTTTTTACCTGTTTTTGTTTGTTTGTTTTATTTTTTAGGATAACAATATCTCCAGCAGAAAGATATCCAAAGATGCCTCTTTCAAGTTGTAAAGAAAACTGTGTTTTTGAAACTAATAAAGAGAGCAGAAGACAATGATTTATTTAAATTATTTAGCCAGACATGTTTACTGTCTCAAAATAGAATTGTGTTCAAAATTTATTGTGTTCAAAGGGGAAAGTTTTAGTTTTTTTTCCCAGACATTTATAAAGAACTTACTTTAGGGCAGTAATCACGATACTGTGATACCGTGAAACCGTGAAACCGTGTTATTATTATCCAAGGTTATCATACCATCAGAATCTCATACCAGCCCATGCCTAGTTACCGTTTATGGTTATTTGACTACTAAAGGGTTAGAGTGGTAGAGTGATGGATGCATAGATAAGCACGATGCACTATGTAAAACATGCATGTGTGTTTACAGGTGCACAGCTGCATCATCTAAGTCACGTTGGTCTAACAGGTCGTGTAAATGACAGCCGACAGCTCAGTGGGTCAAACTGGAGCCCGTATCCTGAGGACGACAACAAACTCGCTAACAACAGGGAGCCTGTAAGTCTGAAATACTCTCCAAAGTACATTTTAAATGGACACACTCACAAATATACATATATATGATATTCTTTGCACATTTTTCATTATTTTTAGACTTTATTATTCACAAGCTAAGCTCAGACTTTTTATACAGAATGTTTATTGAATTTAATTTGATATACAGTAGTCAACATTTGAAGTGGATCAAACCTTTCATCAAAGTTGTCCTAAAACTATCGAAAAACTATTTTAATCCACTTCAACTGCTTACTACTTTACGTACGTATGTATGTATGTATGTATGTATGTATGTATGTACAGTGTATGTATGTATGTATGTATGTATGTATGTATGTATGTATGTACAGGGCTCGAAATTGCGGCCGTTTTTGTCACATATGCGCCCAAAACTTTATCTATGCGACCTCAAAATATATTTGGGAGCATTTGTGCGAGTGCATAAAATTGTTGCGTGCGACCCGTTTTCACTGCATGCGTGGATTTAGGACAGAATGCATCATGTCAACTTGCTGCAGTGATCAAAGCCTGCAATGCTTGCCCCTCTAGAACTGAACGCGAATGGATTGGTTAAAATTTAGATTAGATTAGATTAGATTCAATTTATTGTCATCACACATGTACAAGTACAAGGCAACGAAATGCAGGTATCAGCTGTCTGTCACTCAGTCAATGCCTTCAGCCTTCAGATGACAGCAAAGAGCATAGAATGATTCTAAGCTCTTTGATGACAGGGAGAGCTACAAACGCGAAAATGTAAAGTGCTGAAGATGTGAATGAAAACAACACAAACAGATTTTGTTTGAGAAACCACCTAAAGCTACAAATAATGGCACATCTGATTACTGATCATGTGGTGAATGTTAATACACCATCTACACTTTTCGAAGAGTGGATAAAAGACTTCCATTGGCTTTAAGTCAGCTATGAAAATAACTGTAGCATTCACTGTAAAGTCTGGGGGACGGAATTTTCAGGTAACTGTTTGCTTGATAATATCAAGCCCTGTATATACATATTATTATTTTTATTATTATTATTATTATAAATCTTGTTTTTTTTTTTTTATTAGCCAGGAAATTGAAAAAAGCATCTCATGAAAAAGCTTTTTTTGTGAGAATGAAAATAATGAAAGGAAACAAAAATAACCTAACATGGCATTTATTAGTAATAAAAAGTAGCAAAAACACCCAACTGTGTTCATCTTTATTTGTTTTAATTTATTTTTTACTCTGAAATCATTTTTCGTTTGTGTGTCTTTCTGATTCTGAAATCTTTATGAAGATTATAAGCTGCAGTCGGGAGGCTACAAATATTTCTCTTCTATAGCTATTCTCACTTATTACTTCTTCAATAAGAGGCTCTGTCAAACTCTCCAAACCTTATCAAATCTTCTTTCCCTCATTTCTTCCCTCCTTCCTTCTTTCTCTCCTTCATTTCTTTGTTCAGGATTTTGGCTCTCTTGACTACACCTCCATCTCTGTATTCCAGACTTCCAGAAATGGCCTGAAGGAGCCATCTGCTGCTCCAGCCCACCTGGACTCTCTGGGCCTGGGCTACCCTCCCTCCACTCCCCTCGAGGAGCCCTCACCTCCAAACCACTCGTCCGCCTCGCTCATCAAAGCCATCCGAGAGGAACTGATGCGCCTCTCCCAGAAACAGGCCGCAGTTCCCAGTTACCACAGCTGAGACTGGCCGAAACTGCACTACACTGCACTGTGCTTCCCATGGAAGTGGCGTTTTCGGGAGGACAAAGACTGTCATGTAGCGTCTGCTGCCGCCTGGTGGCAGAAAACATTAGGACAGGAAGAGTAGACATTTCTCCTTAATTTCCATCTTCCTCTTCGGTTCCCCAAGTCTTGTCCCGAGACTGAAGCATAATGTTTTTTTTACCTTCTTTATAGATTGGAGGCAGACCAGGATGTTGAAGCCAAAATCTGGCCACGACACAAGCGTTTATGCCAAGTTCAGACTACACAGTATTGAATTGTTTGATGTAGGTTGATTCACAAATGATAATGGACACAAGAATCAATTGTTTTATCACAGAATGACTACATTTACACTGGTGTCTTTTGATTTTAACAGCATTTTAAAATGAAATAATCTTTAACAGTAATGGATTTTCCATTATTTTTATAGATGCTTTTAGCTTCTAACATGGAAAACAAAGTATGAAACTGCAGCATATATACAAATACAAAATAAAACACAAATTCTAATGGTATTACTATTAAATCATGCTAAGAGTAAAAAAATCACATTGAAGTTGGCAGAAAATCCTTTAAATATTGAATGAATTAAACAGAAAAATATGAAGTAACTGTAATTATAGAAAAATTTTATTATTATTCATTATAAACATAATAGGTCTAGTATGCATGTTAGCTGAATGAATTTAATGCTATACAATGTCTCATGTGTAACAATTGGAACTATTTTCACAATATTTTGGCAACCAAATGTGCCATTTCAAATAATTTTATGGGAAAAAGGCCTCGTACTTCACTCTCGTTCCAGTATTCACATAAAAAGTCATCATTTGGCAGCACAGACTGTACAATCAATCATTTCAATTTGATTAAGTTAGCAATAGCTACGTTTCCATTCACCTGTTTTATGAGCATTTTGGATCTGCGCATAAAAAGGCGGTTGATGGACACGCCAAGATGCGGATACATTTTGAAAATGCTCAAAAAAAAAAAACCATATGCACATAACTGAGCAGGATAAACTTTTTATTTGATAAAAAATTATGCACATAAGCTGCCATGGAAACACTTTTAGCGAACAAATTCCGCTATGCGCATTAAAAAAGGTCAAGGGATTTTGTTACAAGAGATCATGTAATGATAAAAATGGGTGTGAATGGATAAACCAGCAGGCTGAGCACACTGTAAAACATCTGAACTGTTGTTTTGGTCATTCTAAAACGCCTTAAACATCACAGTATTAGTGTTATTATATTATTAATGACCTCCAGAATAATCAAGAGTGTCTGTGCTCCGCGTCTGACACCTTCAAACGCCACCGCACGTTCACTGCATGTCAGGACTGCCTTCTGAGGCACAAGTCATTTATTAAATGAAGAAAAGATTCGCGCAGCTTCTCCACCCACAGCAAATTCCGTTTTTACTGTTGATATTTGGCACCAGATAATCAGGAAGTGACGATTTTGTTCGCTTTGACTCGTTGGATGGAAACGGTGCTTTATTCGCACGTCTTTTATGTGATAAACCAGTTTTGTTAATTCTCAATTTTGGATGAAAACACAGCTAATAATAGGATATCATGCGCAATCACAGATTTTAACATTAACTTAAAATAAAACTTTTTTTTTCAAGCAAGCCGTAAGTCTCAAGACTAAATTTAACATGGTAAAGTTTCCTTTTTGTGCATGCGTTTTTACAGTAGAACCAAAACATTGTGGCATTTTAAGATAATTAAATACAAAACCCACATGATTTTTTTTTACTCAAAACGTCTCGCAAAAACAAAGCAAAACTCAGAGCTCAACGAATCAAGGTAGGAGATGCAGTAATCCAGAACAGCCAATCAGGGAGTGAATATGGGAAGCCACGCCTTTTAAAGTCATCTACATCGAAAAACATAACTTCTTCAGAAGTATTTTCAGAAGTCTCAATTTTTGAGTGTCTAAAATTACAGAACTAGTTTGTATTCCAGGCATAAGCCTAAGAAAAATTTTAAATGAAAATACACTAGTGTAAGCATACCAATACTGTGGTATAGTTGCTGACAAGTGATGCCACATCTAGGCTGCATCACAAAATAAAAAACAGAAAGGCTAGCATTGGTTTGATTGTGCTTTGGTAGCCATTACTGCAAGAGATGATTGTTTGCCAAGAATCACAATCTGATTCAGAAACCAAAATAATGTGTAGTCTGAGCCTGGCATTAGTCTTCTTTTAGAGGTTTGCGTGTGTTTTTCATATTGTGTTGTTTATTTGCTGTGTCACTGCCTTCACCGTTGAATCATTGGTCACACTTTACAATAAGGTTCTATTAGTTCACGCATTCACTAACATGAACTAAGAATGAACAATACTGATGAATAAAGGGACTACAAACCTATATATTATTTAGTCACTAGATGGCGCCAAACAGTCTAATACAGCAGCATAACAGACATGCATATAAATATGAACGTGTTCACTCATGGTCAGGATGATCTGAAGTACCCATATGCATCTGTGTTATTAGTTTCAGCGGTTGTTTTCTCTAAATAAAACACCTTGAATTGTCATGACTGACCAATCAGAATCAAGTATTCCAGACAGTCGTTTTATAACATTAGCTAATGCACTGTGAGTTAACAATAAATATTTTTTCCCCATTAACTAATGTTAACAAAGATGAAGAAATACTGTTATGAATCATTCACCATTGGTTTATTTTAGTAAGTATATTAAAATGAACTAGTGGACCCTTATTGTAAAGTGTTACCAAATCACTTTATACCTTGCACTGGTTCTTGTATAGATTCTGAGAAATTGAACTGCTTTTGATACCTTGAATTGATCTACAGAAAGATTGCTTCTTTTTAATTATTTTTTTTTTGCCTGTGGTTATGCGATGCTGATCCTTTTATTTTCATTGAACGGCCATTAAGCACACATTGCCTTCATGATACAAGTATTGAACCCTACTTCTGGGTCCGGTAATAGCATTTGAAGTAGAGATGTTTTTCATCTTCATATGCCTTTATTGTGTTTGGCATCTACAGGAGTGCTGGACATACAGCTTCAGTTTTATCCAGTCCGTTATATTTGGAGGAAACTGTGTTGACATGAATGACACAGGATTACTATGATTTGACAGGTTGTAAATGCATGCAAATACATTTACAGTAATGCACTTACAATAGTGATTCTCAAACAGTTATTAAGTGAGTGGTGGACTGATTTTAAAAATACAAAAATATTAATTATATTAAATTAAGAATCGCTTCACATTAAAAAATTCTAAAATATGAAATCAATTTGAATCAAATTATGCCTGATTTTGTTCACGTTCATTAAAATATCAGTCTCACTTCAGTGAAATGCATTACCAAAGTGATTTGATCAAAAATAAAGTACAACGGTCAAATACTCCAATTTTATATATTTTTTCAATTTAAAAATGTTTTAAAATGCTGTTTATTCCGTGAGGATGAATCTGAATCATTATGTAAGTCTTCAGTGTTACAAATACCTTCAAAAAACATCAAATGTTTATATTTTATGTTCAAAAAATATTTCTGAATCTCAATGTTGATTTTACAGTGCATCCGGAAAGTATTCACAGCGCTTCACATTTTCCACATTTTTTATGTAACTGCCTTAATTTAAAATGGATTAAATTCATTTTTTCCTTGAAATTCTACACACAATACCCCATAATGACAATGTGAAAAAAGATTTTTTTGAAATTGTTGCAAATTTCTTAAAAATAAAAAAGCTGAAAAAGCACATGTACATAATTATTCACAGCCTTTGCTCAATACTTTGTTGATGCACCTTTGCCAGCAATTACAGCCTCAAATCTTTTTGAATATGATGCCACAAGCGTGGCACAGCTGTCTTGGGGAGTTTTTGCCCATTTCTCTTTGCAGTACCTCCCAAGCTCTATCATGTTGGATGGGAAGCAATGGTGTACAGCCATTTTCAGATCTCTCCAGAGATGTTCAATAGGATTTAGGTCTGGGCTCTGGCTGGGCCACTCAAGGACATTCACTGAGTTGTTGTGAAACAACTCCATTGATATTTTGGCGGTGTGCTTTGGGTCATTGTCCTGCTGGAAGATGAACCGTTGCCCCAGTCTGAGGTCAAGAGCACTCTGAAGCAGGCTTTCATTCAGGAAGAGTCCTGGTGGTTCCAAACATCTTCCACTTACGGATGATCGAGGCCACTGTGCTCATTGGAACTTTCAGAGTGGCAGAAATTTTTCTGTAACCTTCCCCAGCCTTGTGCCTCGAGACAATCTTGTCTCGGAGGTTTACAGACAATTCCTTTGTCTCCATGCTTGTTTTGTGCTTTGACATGTTCTGTCAACCCTGGGACTTTATATAGACTGGTGTATGCCTTTTCGAATCATGTCCAATCAACTGAATTTACCACAGATGAACTCCAATTAAGCTACTGAAATATTTTGAGAATGATCAGTGGAAACAGAATGTACCTGAGCTCAATTTAGAGCTTCATGGAAAAGGCTGTGAATACTTATGTACATGTGATTTTTCAGGTTTTTTATTTGTAATAGATTTGCAAAAATTTCAAAAAAAATCTTTTTTTCACATTGTCATTATGGGGTATTGTGTGTAGAATTTCGAGGAAATAAATTAATTTAATCCATTTCGGAATAAGCCTGTAACATAAAAAATGTGGAAAAAGTGAAGCGATGTGAATACTTTCTGAATGCACTGTAGTTATGTGAATCAGTATTTTTAACACTTTTGTGAGTGCATTACTCTTAACACATTTTTACTTAATACAAAATGAGCAATGCACTGAAAACAATATATGATTGGTAGATGCTGAAAAGCTTATTCATTAAACTGTTCATTTGTGTTCATTGTCAAACTGAACAATCTTGAAATTAAAAATGACACCTATAATGTGCTCACTTGAGTACTTTTAGCATTACCACTGTGTAAATGGTATTACAGCTTGACTGATTTAAACTTAAAAGTATTGATGAAGGTGTACCGTATGTCACAGAAACAGTTTCCTACTCCTTTGGCCAGCTGTTGTCTTTGGACGTCAAGTGCTTAACATTTCATAGCACAAATGTTTGTTTTTTTAAGGTTTTTAAGTTGAATATTTGTTCCAGAATGCACTATTGCTCATCAAACTACTGTTGATCAAATGGGTGCAGTATATTCCTCTGTGACTTCACGCTTTTGATGTGTTAGAAAACTGTAGTACTAGACTGCTGAAACACTGATCCCGGCTACTTGTACTTTATTTCATGCTAAAGTTGTGTTCTTGCCTTTGTGCTAAAACTATTTTTGTGTTAATGTTGCAAACAGGAGCACATCATCTGCTCTAAAGGGAGCTAATTCTGTTACCTTGTGTCTTGATCTGCCCTTGTTTAATTGTTGGAATGAGTTTTTTTTTGGGCGGGGGGTTTCGGATTTAAGTTTATATGTCTATTTGAAATTTTCTTGACCTGTAGTTATACATCTGCTGATTCTTTATTTAACTGACAATAAAAAAAGTATTACAGTACCATGGTTTACTGTTTTTTTGGTTCACTGAAACTTTTGAAGTGCTCACTTTTGAGTTAAAACTAATAATACATCATTAATTTATCAGAACTTAAACATAGCTGCAGTTTGTATGTGTGTTTCCCAGTACTGGGTTGTGGGTGGAAGGGCATCCGCTGCGTAAAACATATGCTGGAATAGTTGGCAGTTCATTCCACTGTAGCGACCTCTGAAATAGATACTAAGCTGAAGGAAAATGAATGAAACGTAGATGCTGTTTACTTCATGCGCTAACACTGAGAGTTATGGAAGGCCAAACAAGTCTTTAAACAAAACTTGATCATGTCAACAGGCACGGTTTGGTCATGTAAATAAACACAACAGCCTATGAAATTACTGTATTTGGGACTATATTTGCATATGAGAAGCACTGGAACGTTGGGATGTAAGTATTCAGATCTTCATGAAGGATATTGTAATGGTAAACTGGCATCTACTGTACTTAAGTAAATGTCAAATGTGAAACCATCTTTAATAATAATTTTAAAATGCTTCCATAACTGTGTGCCTATGCAAACTATGGCCACTGTGGTTCGACACCGTGTTGACATGATCTTAATTTACTTTTGGTCCTGATCGTCTTCCGTAAAGTATTGCATTGAGCAAAATTAATGTTTTTATATAGCAACTGAAATATGCAAAACAGACTCCTCTACAACATTTTCACTTTACATATTTTACTTGATTTGTCATTCATATACATAGGGCAGAGACATCAGTAAAATTGCCAAATTTGTTTTGCAGTTTCAGCTCATAACCTTTAGATGGAGCCAAAAGCTTTTCTCTTTTTAAGAATTAGTTCACTCAGAAACGACCTTGAAAAGATCAAATAATTACAAACAAATCATTTCTTTTTGAAGGTAAGCAAATTATTACTTTTTTAGAGTTTTTTATGTATATATGTATATAATATTTTTATTATATATATTTTTTGCTCAAACATACATATACATAAATAAAACATTTTAATAGTGTTGATGCCCTTTATTTTAAATTATCTTGCTGTTTGAACAGTGATGGTGGTGAAATTAATTCATCCAGAACAACAAATTACAGATTATTTGGAGTTCATTCAGCATATTTAGTATACATTTTAGTGCTGAACAAAGTTTAATCGCATCCAAAATAAAAGTTTTGACATAAGATGAAACAAATTTATTTTTACACATAAAAATTAAATAAATAAATACATTTGCATAGCTAATTAATTGTATTTATAATTTGTATCCTATTTATTTATAGTTAAATCTAAATATAGATAAAAATGTTCTCAAATATATATGCATTCACGAGCATATATATATATATATATATATATATATATATATATATATATATATATATATATATACTGTGTATATATATACTGTATATATATAAAAGCAATATCACACAAATAGCAATGCAATATGGCTGTACTGTATATCGACACTGGTGGGAGGTGTGCATTGCCTTAGTGTCACACCAGAAATGATATACAGCCATATCACACAGAAAATCAAATACAGAGTCTAAAAATCTTTTTGTATGAGGAAATACTTTCCTCCGCCATTCATTCACATCTGCAGCTGACCATCAGAACAGCAGAAACCGTTTCTATTTCACAAACATTCACTTTAGAGTTAGTATTTAAATGATTCTCTTGCATACTGTCTAATATGATGACAAAACAGGTGATTTTGCTCACATTTTAAATAAGTCTGAATGGCATGAAATGCCATCAGTCTACAGAGATTGGATTTCTCTGTTGCAATCAGGAGATCACAATAATTAACCCAAAAATGCCAAAGCAAAGCAAGCACAAATGAACCAGAAACACTACCGGACTATGGTATAAATACAGCACTGCAACATACAAAAGAAATGGATCGACAAAGAAAGTCATTTACCTGTTATAAAATGACTTGATCAGCTGTAGTTTGAAATTATGCTGAGTTTTTCTCCTCTAAGGACTTATTATGCAGTCTCTTTGCTCTACTCCATAGATATATACATGTAAATATCTATGGTTCTGCTTAATTATAGGCTGATGGATGTCAACGTGAATTGTCGACCTGAAATTATAATGATTTAAAAGCCAATGTCCTTACAAATAAACTGCATAGTTGCAATCTAAACAACTACATTCTTGCCTAAAAAAAGCCTCAAAAGTACATTGTGTTGTCCAACAGTTGCAATATTTGTCAAACTGTAATCATTTGACACTTGAGTGGGCGGAGTAATACACAAGGGTGAAGAGGCTAGATGAGTTCTGCTATTACTATAATATCTAACGGCTGTTAGCCAATCAGATTCGAGAACCAGACAGAACTGTTGTTTAAAAATTATATATATATATATATATATACTCACACACACACATACATTATTTAGATTTCATAGATCGTATGTAACAAACTTTTATTTTGGATGTGATTCTAGTATATTATTAATTAGTTCAATAATTGGTTTTTTCCCAGTCACTAATAAAAACCAGTCGTGATGGAGCAGTTGAATAAGATCGCCAGACAAAATAACTTGTCATTTTTCTTTAATTATGCAAACCTAACCAGGCTTTCTCTAAAAATTCCACCCATCTGCACAGCCTACCCATTAAAAAGCAGGCATTATTGTTAAGTCATAGTGGCTTCACATCACGGTTGAGACGCTTGGACTCCAGATCTCATGTTTCTCTGGTGCACATATGGTACCTCGGCTCCTCGTGGAGTGGAAACTGCAGTCCTGTTTACATTCTCTAACAAAAGGTCTCATTAAAGTTTCAGCAGCTCGGCATTGTTCAATTTGTCCACCTTGTGTAATGTGCTGAGCGAGTGCTAATATTTACCTTGTCAAATGTGGACATATTTTCAGACCGAGCTATATTTACCCTCATAGCGGTCACATGTCATGTTTAGACATAATATGGCTGGTCACGCTTGTGTTTTTGAATGCTATAGTGCATTACCATGATGTTTAGCTGACTTAACTAGTAAGTTTCCCTTGGTTAACCAATGTCAAGATAGCACCTTCTAAAACCTACAAAAAAAAGTGCTAAAGTGAAAAGCTGGAATTTCAGACCGCTCCTTTCAGCATTTAATTGTATTGAATGTGCATTTTAGTATGGGCTGCTGCTATTTATAATTAAATAAATACACTGATCTTAACAATTTTCTGATATAGATTTGTGAATGTTTCTTATATTTAATTGTAGGCACGTGCAGATCTTGTGTGTATATTAAGAAACTAGCTAAATACAAACCTTGCCTTCCATTGCAATAATATCAAAGCAAATAATTACGCTCATTTTAGGTACACTTGTCCAACTGCTCATTAACACAAATTTCTTATCAGCCAATCACATCAAGACGACCTGTTGCAGTTCAAACCGAGCAGCAGAATGAAGAAGAAATTTGACTTTGAACATGGCATGGTTGTTGATGGGCTGGTCTGAGTATTTAAGAAACTGCTGATCTTCTGGGATTTTCACACACAACCATTTCTAGGGTTTATAGAAAATGGTCAGAAAAAGAGAAGATATCCAGTGAGTGGCAGTTCTGTGGGTGCAAATGCCTTGCTGGAAACTTGCCATGGAAATTGAGGCAACAATTCACACAGGCCCTCTAAAATTGGACAGATTGGAAAAACGTTGCCTGATCTGATGAGTCTCGATTTCTGCTGCGATATTTGTATGGTAGGGTCAGAATTTGGCATCAACAACATAGATCCATCCTGCCTTGTATCAACGGTTCAGGCAGTTAGAGGTGGTGTAATGGTGTGGGGGATGTTTTTGGCCCACTTTGGGCAATGCCACAGCCTACCCGAGTATTGTTGATGACCATGTCCATCCCTTTATGACCACAGTGTACCCATCTTCTGATGGCTACTTCCAGCAAGATAACGTGCCATGTCATAAAGCGTGACTGTTTTCTTAAACATGACAATGAGTTCACTGTACTCAAATGCCATCCACAGTCACCAGAACTCAATCCAATAGAGCACCTTTGGGATGTGATGGAACGGGAGATTCAGACATATCTGCAGCAACTGCATGATGCTATCATGTCAATATGGACCAAAATCTCTGAGGAATGTTTCAAGTACCTTGTTGAATCTATGCCATGAAGGATTTAGACAGTTCTGAAGGCAAAAGCGGCTCCAATCTGGAACTGGTAAGGTGTACCTAACATAGTGGCCGGTAAGTGTATATTAAAAAAAATCTGTTATTAGTAACATTATATATATATATATATTTATATATATATATATATATATATATATATATATATATATATATATTTGAATTGAATATTTTATTTGAAGTTGAATAAATGCTGTCGTTTAAATGCTACATAAGATAATTTAAGTATTTTACAGAAACCACAACTGTCCATAATTGCAGAAATTGTTAGAAACATACTATGCAGTCATTTAAAAATATATATATATGTATAATAATTAAACCATGTTCTCCGTTAAATTATAATTATTCTCTGTACAATTATTAAATCATTAAATTATGTTGGCCACCTGGCATCAGTTGTGTCACTTTATTATGTAAACTGTTGACCTCCATAATATTGTTCCCCTACTTAAGGAGTCAGTGGCAGTTGGTTATCAACACTATTCAAAACATTGTCTTTTAATACCCTATAAAAACCTTAAATGTAAATGGAGAATGCATTTTCATTTTGAGGTGAACTATCCCTCCTCTAATTTAGCCATGCTAGTTCATGTTCTTAACATGCTAATATTTCACATTCAGTGACCCTTAAACCAGTCAACCTTATTTTAGATCTAATTGTTTTTGTTCCATTGATTCTGCTGTCTCTGACACCGCTTTCTCACTCTTTTGCTCCTTGCCTTAACCCGTCACAATAGAGTTTCACTAAGGGCCTATCAATTACTGTGTCCCTGAAACCCTACACCTCAGCTTGGCACACTGGGATGCGTAAGGACAATGCCACAGGCACTTGGCAGGGGGAGTACCTGCTCAGGTTACCAGTTGCTCTGGACACCCCCGTGAACCCAGCGCTTGCAAAGCCCCAAACCTCACATTCATCCTCAGAGAGAGCAGCTTAAGAGACAGAACCAGAACAGACTGAAGCTGGATTTAGTTGATGTGTTTATAAATCTCCCAGAAGCATTTATGGAGAAAGTTATTAGGGCTAGACTTGCTTTTGTTCCTCCACAAAACTTAAGCAAACCTGCAGGAAGTTCTCTGGAGGTCAACATTTCTTGGATCTTTTGCATGGAATGTTGGGAGCTATGATGGTATCCTGAAATGCTTTGGTGTATTGGGATCTCATCCATAAACTGGAGTTTCAACATCTGATTTGGATACAAAAAGCTCTTGTATTTTTTAAAAAGGAGTGGTTTGTAGCTCCCGACGTGATGCATGGGCTCCCGTGCTCAGCTCTGCAGCACTGTTTTGGTGGTCCTCCAGATGTTTCTGCTGACCCGGCTCAATACCCGGACCCAGAACTCTGCAAAACTGGGTCAGATCCTGCTACTGGCCCAGTCGTTCTCACTCAGCCTGGTGCAGTAAAGCCAACAAGGACTGACAGCCAGCCTTCAATGGGCTGCATCTCCATCCAGACCAAGACTAACGGGACTCACTCCAAAACCAAAGAACCAAATGCGGACCACCACCACACGCTTCATTCCTACCCTAGCTCAGAAGGGCTCTCAGAGGAAGACGATGTCCAGGATAATAGCCCTGTTCTGGACTCAAAACGACCACATATTCCCCGTCCATCCATCATCAGGCCACAAAAGGTAAGAGCACTGTGCATTAATAATATTTGAGCTCAATTTTTGAGCTTGATTCAGTGAGTAAAATTGCTTGATGATTGCACATGTATTTTTGATTTGAAGTTCGTGTTAAACATAATAATCACTTTTATGGTCACTAGTCTTAAGGACAGGTTCAACTTAGTTAATATTAATATTTATGTGGCATATAATATGCATATATGGTATAAAGTGTGTGCTTTCATGCCATTTTGATGAGTTATGTCATGCCAAATCCCAAATGGGACAGTTTTTGCGTCCTTGCGTTCATGCCACTGCATGCACATGTTCATTAGGGTCATGATTGTAGGGCAGGAGAGGCCAACATCCTGCAGAGTTTAGCTTTAGCCAGCTCCAATATACTTGCCTGGATGTTTCTAGTGAGTCTGAAGACCTTGATTAGCTGATTAAGGGTCTGAACTAAACTCTGCAGGTCAGTGGCCCTTCGTCAACAGGTCAGATACCTGACAGTGAAGGCAAAGTTACAGTACATCCCAAAAATGTGGACTCAGAGAAAGACTTTAAGGGTTTAGGGCAGAACTTGGTCCTGGAGGTGTCCTTGCAGAGTTTTGCTTCAACACTAATCAAACAAACCTGAACATGCTAATCGTTGTCTTCAATATCACTAGAAAGCTATAGGCAGTTGTGT
Source organism: Danio aesculapii (assembly GCF_903798145.1). Lineage (NCBI taxonomy): Eukaryota > Metazoa > Chordata > Actinopteri > Cypriniformes > Danionidae > Danio > Danio aesculapii. The sequence continues at coordinate 38,991,009 of NC_079452.1, read as the reverse complement.
TTGATTAGGGTTGGAGCTAAACTCTGCAGGACACCGGCCCTCCAAGACTAAGTTTGTCCATCCCTGGTTTAGGGCAGGGGTGTCAAACTCAATTCCTGGAGGGCCGCAGCTCTGCAGAATTTAGTTCCAGCCCTGCCTGTAGGTATCAAACAAACCTGAAGGACTCAATTAGTTGATCAGGTGTGTTTAATTAGGGTTGGAACTAAAATTGCTTGATGATTGCACACGCATTTGAGTATGTTTTGAAGTTTGGGTTGAATATTGTAGTCTCTTTTATGGCCACTAGTCTTTAGGACAAGTTCAACATTGCTAATATTAATACTTATGTGGCAGATTATATGTTTCTATGGTATAGATTGTGTGCTTTTATGCAGTTTTAATGAGTTATGTCATGCCAAATCCCAAATGGGAGTTTTTGCGCCCTTGCGTTCATGCCACTGCATGCACATTTCCATTAGGTTTATGATTGTAGGGCAGGAGAGGCCAACATTCTGCAGAGTTTAGCTTCAGTCAGCTGCGATATACTTGTCTGAATGTTTCTAGTGAGTCTGAAGACCTTGATTAGCTTATTCAGGGTCTGAACTAAACTCTGCAGGTCAGTGGCCCTTTTTCAATAGGTTTAGACACAAATGTTGCAGTGTGTCCTATTCATCCTCATTGCTTTAAAAAAGCGTGTTTTCAGCTCCCATATTTGCAGCCACTAAAAGGAGCTCCAAGCAGATACCTGACAGTCAAGACAAAGTTACATCCCAAAAATGTGGACTCAGAGAAAGACTTTAAGGGTTTAGGGCAGGGATGTGCAAACTTGGTCCTGGAGGTGTCCTTGCAGAGGATGCTAATCATTGTCTTCAATATCACTAGAAAGCTATAGGCAGTTGTGTTTGATTAGGGTTGGAGCTAAACTCTGCAGCCCTCCAGAACCAAGTTTTCCCATCCCTGGTTTAGGGTGATGTTTGAGCTCCACAGTCATGTAACTTGCTAGTCAGTTGCAGATATTATTTATATTCTAGACATTTTATTGGGTAAAAATCCTTGTTGGACAGGATGATGTCATCATCAAGAAGAAATATCCTAGAAGAGAATGCCTAGATGCAACACAGGCTCATCGGAAATGCGTGTTTAACTTTTTTAAAACTAGGTAAAATGAAAACCAGTTTCTAGGTAAAATGAATGCTACGGGACAGTTTGGCGCCAACATTTGTTCCTTTTCACACTAATGTAATTTACAGAGACATATTATCAGTGAATTAGCACCACAAAATTAATGGTGACTATGATTTACAATCAAATATGTTTGCTTCGCATACTTATCACCATATTGATGACTTCTGGTCAGTTTGCTTAGTAGCTCTCTTTGTACTGTGGTGTACTATGAGTCTGTCCAGTGAGCCTGGGCTGTGAGATTTCCAAAGAAAAATGCCATAAAAGCATTCATTCTGGTTTCACCCAATAAGGTTTTCTGTCATTAAAGCCATTTGGAATTTTCGTAAACACTACTTACTTACATTATTTATACTACAAAATAGCATGGATCAGGCTGAGTGATGCTGCTCTAGGCTGTCTAATTTAAAATATGTGATGATTTTCTTGCAGACTTCACAGTGTTTGTGTCACTATGTCACTTATTTCAGGGGCTCACTACAAAATAGTTTGCATTGGGGTGTGTCAATTCAAAATTTCCAAATTTGAGAACTTCTACTTGGCCATTTTGTTCATCTGTAACTGGCTGCGTTGCTCACTGCTCAAAATAGAACTGTGCCACAGAAACCTGTCACAGTCTCCTGAGGGCAAACAAAAATATGTATTAAAATATGCACTTATTGCTGTTATACTGAGAGTATGCTTTCTTTCATTTGACCAATAGAACCCCAGCAGAAGTCACATAGTCAGGATTTATGATCACTCTATAGTTTTGTTTATCTAAAAATTAATTCTTAAAGCTTACAAACTTTCATTCTTCTTTTATGAAGTTCTTTATTATCAGTAAATATGCAGGTTTAGACAAGTCATTTCACACAAGTCAAACAGGTTACACTTAAGCAAGTTTAATCGTGTGATAATCTTAAGTAACCACTGATCGAGTTGCTTTGATAAATTTAAAGAAGGCTTTTCAGTCACCTTGGCCTTTAAATTTAATGGGATTTTCAGTCAATGTAAAGGTTAGGACCAGTCTAATGTTGCTTGGGATTTATTGAGGCCTCAGTCCATTAACAGCTATTAAAGAATCCACATGACCAAAACATTATTGCTGAAGCACTGCTTTGGTCATTAAAGCGAAGTCTAATTGTGAAAGAAATTTTTAGAAAGATTCTAATCAGACATTTGCTAATATCATTTCAACATAGTAACAGCCATTGCTCAAACTGCTTATGCGGAACAAAAAAACAAGATATATAATGATAGTATACAGGAAAAAGACCGTGGGAGCGCCTTGCCTTTCAAAGTACTATTTTAGTATTATTTTTTTGGTGAACTGTCCTTGTAAATTGTAATACGAATATGTGCTCTCAGTGTTTGAGTGTGTAAGGGAATGTTTACACAACAGGGTTTTACTAAAAACCATTGACTTTGACGTCAGAGCACAGAAACATCTCTAGTGTTTATGTGGAGTGTCTAGAACTAAATGTCCATGAGCAAAGATGGCAAGTTTTTAAATCATCATCTTTTAGACCATTGTGACATTGAGATGAATGGCAATGCTAATGGATAGCTCTCTGCAGGTATTATAGACCTCCATGGATACCTCTTGTCCCACGTCATCACTGCCCGTAAATCCAGCATGTTGTCTCTCCTTGTGAAGATTGATCTTCCCTGTGTTTGACCTCTGGGTGCACAGCCTGTCCTTCACGTCTCCTGGAGAACCACCGATTCTTTGCCAAGAGAATTTTCTTTGTGTTTTAATTTAAAGGGAACATATTATACAGAATTCACAGATTAAACTTTGATGTTTGTTAACAACACGACTATGATAGCCTAAAAAAATTACTTTTGCTGCTTGTTCAAACTGCTTCTTTAAAATGAGTTTTTCAGGACTGAATTGTTTTTTGTTTAATCTAAGCTAACTTAATTGATTTGTGTTGGGACACCATGAAGGAATTGTGTGGAAGCCAGCATTTATTAAAGTGTAGCAGAAATCTACCCACTTCTTTTTTAAATACTACATTGTAAAATACACAATTCCAGATTTCCCCCTACTGTGATGTCGACTTGCAATGATCTGCGTTATTAACATAATGTGGATAACAAAACACTCGTCACGATTTGATATGTATCTCAATACTGAACTCACAACATAAGATTATCTCAGTAGAGTATGATAATTAGTGTTTATTGGTAGTATTGTTATTTTTGTTCATTCTTTGTTATTTCTTGGTCAAACTGCTTATTTAAAATTAGTTGAAATAACCCAATTCTCAAGTTTTTCAGAGACTTAATTGTTTTTTGTTCAATCTATTTAAATTTGTAAAAATTATTAAGTTAATTTAATTCATTTGTGTTGGGACAACATGAAGCAATTGTGTGGAACCCAGCATTTTTTACACTGTAGTAGAAATCTATCCACTTCTTTTTTAATACCACCTTGTAAATTTATTCAATTCAAGATTTCCGGAAAAAACTAAAATATTTACAATTAAAAAACTATATATAATTGTAAAACATTTTTTATAGCATTGCCTTTACAAAACTTTGTTTTTTAGTGCTTTTTAGAGTTTGCGATGCTGTTTTCACTTTTCTAGCACGTTTCACTTTGTGGCCTTGATTTGACAGGGGGGCGGAGCCAAGAGAACTTGGGCGTTTATGGCAGGCCTGGACCTACTTGGCTGTAAGACCACCTCAGTGATACTGTGTCTCCAGGTGATGACGTCGCTTAAATGGAGGCAGGTCTGGGCTTGTAAAAGCCCCTTGTTAAATCAGGGCCACAAAGTGAAATGCGAATAATTAAATTGCTAATTTTTTTGCACTGCTTGATTTTTATTTGCAGTTCTTTTTTTTGTTTACAATTTTTATTTTTATTTCTCAAAACTTAATTTTCCCTTGGCGATTTTTAGAGATTTGCAAATTTATTTATTTTTTTGCTCAATACTTATTTTTTGTTTGCAAAACTTTCTTTAATTTTGCAAGTATATTTGGCCTTAGATTGACTCCATGCATTAGGGGGATAACAATACACTCAAGCGGATCTCATTACTGAACTCGTAATGCAATATTATCTCAGTATTGTATGATAAGTAGAGTTTATTGGTAGCATTATTATTTTTATTTCTCAAACATTTAGAAAAAACTGGGCGACGCGGTGGCTCAGTGGTTAGCACTGTCGCCTCACAGCAAGAAGGTTGCTGGTTCGAGTCTTCCACTGTGTAAAACATATGAATATGTTGGCGGTTCATTCCGCTGTGGATACCCCTGATGAATAAAGGGAGTAAACCGAAGGAAAATTAATGAATGAACGAATGGTAAAAACTACTGTTGGTTATAGACTCATAGACTGGGTAAATGGTTCTGAGCACATACAGTACATTGAAGCATGTTCTACAAGCGTCTTGTTGCATAATGACACATTCAACAATGATAAAAAATGGTAAGCAAACCTGCATAAGTAATAAATGCGTCTTGGAAAAATCAAGCTTAAAAGTGTGAATAATATAAATTACATCTTGATAAGCATTGTTGGATTTTTATATTGACATCTGAATATTACAATGTATTGTTACACGCCTAATTAGCATATAGATCATTTAATTCAAGAAAGAAATAGAATCTTATTAAGCTACTAAAATAGAACAGTGAGTGATCTCCTGTTTTTATTTTAGTGTTAGTTTAATTACTGTTAAAGGTGCTGTATGTAAGTTTTTGGCTTGTTTTTTGGTTCTTTTAACCCGCCCAATGCCACTTTGGCCAATTATATTTCAGCACCCCGAGTGGAAAACCACAAAGCCTTGGTGGAAAACCACATATTTCATTCATTCATTCAGGAAGGCTCTCAAAGCATGCAATCGTGACCGAAATGCGAGCTCCGGTGGACAGTAGCAGATTCCGAAATAAGACAGATTCAGTTCCACATGAGGTTATTAATTAGCAAATAATATAAATATTACGAACGTAAACATTAGTTGAGCAGGTTACATTGTAACCACGTGCCCTAACAACATGCTATGTGACGAGATCCGCAGCGATAAGCAATTTGGCTGATTGCACCAGACTAAACACGATAGAAATTTAAATACAGACATTCAGAAGCACAGAATATGCACTCACTCACAAAATGGTAAGGTTTATAATCTATTTAATACACATTAACCCTCTTTAACATTATTAAATATACATGCTGAATCACTCATAAGTGTTCAGTTCTAAAGTTCAATTTCAATCGGTTTATTTTATTTTCAAGATCTAAGGTGGAATATCTGCTGCTGCTTTCAGTAGTATGGCAATAAATGTCATGTAATATGGCATTCAAACTCACATTGTTAGCATTTAACACTGCATAAAGCACATGAGGTTTACCTGAGGTGATCACTGTCATAGTTTTCTGTTGTTCACCTGTGAGAAATAGAAGCTGTTTCTAATATACAGTATCAATTCGAGGTGTTGGTAAGAACAAAAACTCCATTCAATATGGAAAATTTTCATTCTATCGGGTGCCGTTGCTTTTATTTGGAATGCGGTTTAAATCACTCGCTTCTGTCCTCAATCTGGCACCCTGTGGTTCCTTTTGTTTTGATCCAGGAGTGCAATACTTAGTTCAACCACTGAGTGTCAAACTTACACACTGCACCTTTAACAGCACAGACAGTATCGCTGTCATTTTAATACGAAAATCTCAAATAAATGTTATTTCGTTCTTAGCTATTTTTGTTCATAGACATAAACAGCTGTCAATCGAACCCACAATAAGATGATGACGACATATTTAGTTTAACACTTGGTTAACGTTCATCACATCAGAAGTTACAGACAAGGCTTCAAAAAATGCATGCAGACAATTTTCTTTCATGATGATGCAGAAATGTAATATGCGAATGCAATAGATGTGAAACAGCCAAACAAAGATTTTGTCTATGAGTATCTGAGACGAAAAATGTAAAGACTTCAGGGTTGCACGATACTGGGCTTTGGTACCAATCGATACTGAAATTTTGAAAACGTTCATTTAATTGATAACATTCGAGCATGTTGAGCTGTTTGAGCTGTTGAGCATGTTCTTAAACAGCACTGATTTGCCATTGTGAAACAGAAATGACTGTTTTCATCAGTCCACCAAACTCACCTCTATTTACTGAGTGTGAACACTGATACAGGGACACTGGAGTGTTTCCAAGTTACGTCGATCAGCTGGTTTGTCTATACGCTGGCATGCGAGCAATCTGCTGATGAATCATGGCTTTAAAACACTCCAGTGTGCCTATATCTGTGATTACACTCAGTAAACAGCAGTGAGTTCGGTGAACTGATGACCTTCAGGGCCAATCACAGTCATTTCTGTTGAGCATGTGAACACAACTGCAAATCAGCGCTGTTTAAGAAGGTGCTCAACTGTGCTCAAATGTTGGCAGGAAATGGACATTTCTACAATTTCAGTATTGATTGGTACCAAATTCCAGTATCGTGACAACCTTAAAAGACTCCACCTTCCTCTGGAAAGGGGTAGAGAGAAGGAGCTCATTTGCATTTAAAGAGAGATACACTCAAAAAAGGACCATCTACAGTATGGTATAATAAATGATCTCTGGGATATTTTGAGCTGAAAATTTGCAGACACATTATAGAAACATCTGTTGAAACTTTCAGTATATGTTACTTCTTGTAAAAAGGGACATAATGGGTCAGTTTTTAAATTAAAGGGAAATGCTAATTAAAACACACTTAAAACAAATGGCGTTGTGGTAGCAGCCCATGCTGAAGAGAGCACTCGTGTTGAAATAAAATGTTAGTATAAGACACCTGGCACCCACAAAGATAGGTCAGTTACGGTCTCGAGTTCAAATGCAGTGAAAATGTGTGTGTGTGTCAATTAAAGAGATGTGGGGGGATGGATGCCATTAAAGGGCTATCGCTTTTCTGCATGAGACTCTAACTGCTTCATGTGTGTGTGCGTGTGTGTGTGTGTGTGTGTGTGTGTGTGTGTGTGCACTCTCTCGTGAAACATGATTCAGATATCATGCTGCAGCTATCAAGTTATCAAGCTGTGTATATTCTGTGGCTCATATAATAGTCATGAAATTACAGTACATGATTATATAAGCTGTGTATTGGATATATGTTGCATTGACTATTTAAATGGAATATATTTACACTTATCTCATTGTCTTAAAGTTAATTATTTCAACTACATGCAATGTGCGAGAAGCTGTCTATACTTATGTGTACACAAACTTCAGATCGCTCCAATGTTCCAGTGAAGTAATCTGAGTGAATGTAGGCTACAGGAAAGAGTGAAAGCATGCTAAACAAGGGAATCCTGAACGTGTGTGTGTGTGTGTGTGCCTTGTATTTCTTACATTGTAAGGACCAAATGTCCTCACAAGTATAGCAAACTAGTAAAGTTTGACCTTGTGGGGACTTCTTTTGATCCTCATAAGGAAAATAGCTTGTAAATCTCACAGAATTAAGTATTCTGAAAATGTAAAAATGCAGATTGTTTTCATTTGAGGGTTGAGTTTAAGGTTGGGGAAGGGGGACTGAATAAACGATCTGTACTGTATAAAAATCATTATGTCAATGGGTAGTCCCTAGTCCCTATAAAGATATATATGTGTGTGGAGGAAGGGCGTGCATGCATCGTTGTGTGAGTTAATGTGCTTGTGTGCTCACTATATTCATTTTGTATACTTTTTTGCATGGCTAATTATGTTTTTACGTCCTGACCTGTAAAAGCAACCCCCATGCAATAATATGTGTTCTTCCTCTCATCCAAATGGACATAATTCATTTTATCAGTTCATGCTTTCACTGGGATTCGGGCCCAAGAACTTGGCACTGCTAGGACCATGTTTTACTGTTTAAGCCACAGGAAATGTTGAACTTGTAACAACATGCATTCACGTACACTACGCGTTCATTTCAATTTCATCCACATGTTTTCTATTATATTTCTTTGTGCAAAATTATACAGCAAGTCACTCAGGAATGCGAGTTTCCTTCCTAATTCTGAAAGGTTTTCATAAGTCATAATAAGTCAGAACTCTGGAGCCATGCTGAGTTATTGTAGCAGGAATGCCGAATTTTTTCAGTCTGTCTTTAGGGGACTGTTATATAGTCTTGTGATTTTTATATCCCTCAGGGTCACGGCATTAAAGTCATGTGTTTAAATTCGATTAATTGACAGAGTTGTTTGTTTCTCTGTGTTCTGGAAACAGGAACACCCAATCCGGGACAGCCTGCCAATCAGAACAGATTATATTGAGCCAGAAGATGGGTCATTATCAGGTACTGCAAACACACACACATACACACACGCTACCCCTAAACCCAATCCTCATAGCAAACCTGTGGCAAATTTTGAATGTCAAAAGACTTAAAGTATTATTTTTAAGCATTTTGAAGTACAAGAACACAGGCAATGTCCTCATAAACCACCCCAACAGTGTAATTAGGTCATAGCCATGTTATTAGGCAAATTTCATACTTGTAAACCACAATAACCTGCACACACACAGATGTTGGTTTGGGTGGTTTATGAGGACTCTCCATAGGCATAATGTATTTTTTAATGTAAAAATGCTTATCACCTTACACTACCACTACCCCTAAACCCATTCCCATGTGGCAAATTTTCAAAAAAACCCTTTTAAATATGATTTTTACCCTATTTAAATTATGAGAACACATGACATGTCTTCATAAACATCCTCAACAGTGTAATTCCTAAGTCATAGCCATGTTATTATGCTTTGTTTTTACTTGTAAACCACAAAAACCTGCGCGCACACACAGACACACACACACACACACACAGATGTTGGTTGTGGTGGTTTTTGAGGACTCTCCATAAGCTTAATGTATTTTATACTGAATAAATTCTTCTCACCTTACCCTGCCACTACCCCTAAACCCATTCCTCACAGCAAACCTGTGGCAAATTTTCAAAAAGACCCTGTTAAGTATGATTTTTAAGCGTTTTGAATTATAAAGACACAGGGCATGTCCTCATAAACTACCTCAACAATGAAATTCCTGTATACCATGTTTTTATACAAATTTTGTCTTTGTAAATCACCAAAACCAGTACACTCACACGCACGCACGCACACACACACACACACACACACACACACACACACTCAAGGACAGATAATTACAATGAGGCAAAGGATGAACGGCTATCAAAAACACAACACAGGTTTCCTCTCCACCATTTCCTCTCTGAGTTGGAGATTTAGAGAGGAAATCTTTTCAAGCACACACAGTGGAAAAAAGACAGCAGCCTTTGTGGAAAATATAATGACATTGAATTATGGCCTTGAATTTTGGGCTGTCTAATGCTTTGAGAACTGACCAAGCCTGCCGCTTGGTCAGGGACCTTTAATAAACAAGGGGAAGCTCATTTTTTTTTATTTCTACTTGCATGTATCATTATGCCTGCCTGTGAGAGGATGTTTTAAGGACATATGGCAGCATAACAAGACTTTTATTCTGTCAGAGTGCCTCTTTGAGTGTAGCTCAAACATTGGTTTAAAGCAGGATGAAACAAGACTGAGCAATTTCAATATTTTTAAAAGGTTATAGATAGTTCAAACACAAAGAAAAGTGACATATTGTGTCCCAAATCTTACCTTTAGAAAACAATTTTTGACATTCGCTTTATAATACAGTATGTAAACTGCCAACATGTTTTACCATTTAATTTATATAATTCTCAAATGAATCGTCAATCATTTCTGTCTCACCTGCTCAAACCTTTGAACTACGTTTCACAACAAACTTGTGTAATGCCAGCCTGGGGTCTTCATTGGAGGCCGCAGACAATGTCTACTTTCAACTTCAAACACTATAATTGTTGCTGGGATGGAAGAGAATATTTTGGTTCATGCTGTCAATATTATTATGTCACTGTTTTTAAGTGCAAAATATTAATTTTTCATGCACGTCCAAAGTATTAGGATGCAAATTTAAAGGGTTAGTTCAACCAAAAATAGAAATGTACTAACTATTTGCTAACCCTCAAGTCGTTCCATACCTTTATGACTTTCATTTTACTGTTTAACACTCAAACAAAAAAGTTAAAGTTTGATGTTAGAAATCTGTAACCATTGACTTTCATTGTAGGAAAAACAAATATTATGGAAGTCAATGGTTACAGGTTTCCAACATTTTTCTAAATAACTTATTTTGTGTTCAACAGAAAAAAAGAAACTCAAACAGGTTTGGAAAAAGGTTGATTAATGATTACAGAATTTTCAGTTTTGCGTGAACTATCCCTTTAAGCAGAAAAACGTCATAATTGTAACTATTCATATTACTATGTTCATAAGAGCTAAGGAACCTTCCTGAGCTGAAGTTCATATACTATAAAGGGCTTTTCATTTTAAGCATATACTGCAAGTAGTTGACCAATCACAAAAGACTGCTGTCCAAGAGCAGAGTAAACTCTCAGAAATGAGGGATTTGAGGATACAGTATACTTAATGAGTCATTTCAGACAGTGTGAAAACATAAAATGTTAATATAATTGAAGTTTTTTTAAAATGTAAATGTAAACAAATGATAATAAGCCTCCAAAACAAAACTGCACTTTAATATATATATTGAATAAACGTTTTAGTAGCATACATCAGCTTAAACCTAACACACAAGCATTATAAAGCACTAAACTCCACTTTCAATTTCATGGGGTTTTCCACAGAAATGTTCATAGATTTTAGGTCATTTCTGAGGACTCTTTTAGATCAGTTCTCATGTGCTAAATTATTTGTGTGTTTGTCTTGCCAAACTGCAGGGAACAAAAGTGAAGCATTCACACACATCTGTCTCATCCATCTGCACAGACCTTCAGGTCAATTCATGCCATGTAGACAATCATGTCCTCATAAAGACCTGATTAACACTCACAAAAGTAGTGGCATAAAAACTCCTATACATTTTTCTAGTGTGTTTGTGGGTGGATGTGGTGTATGTTTTTGGAAAAACTTGCTGAAAATCCATTAGTGGCTTCAGCTCAGTTAATTCTGCTGCACAATAGTCACTAGAGAGACAAAAAAATAAGTGAAAAATTGAATAGTTTAAGCAAAAACAAGATCTTATATGTACATGTATGAAGCACCGCGGCTCAGTGGTTAGCACTGTCGCCTCACAGCAAGAAGGTCGCTGGTTTGGGTCCCAGCTGGGCCAGTTGGCATTTCTGTGTGGAGTTTACATGTTCATCTTGATTTCCTCAGGGTGCTCTGTTTTACCCCATTGTCCAAAGACATGTTCTATAAGTGGATTTGATTAACTAAATTGGCCGTAGTGTATGTGTGTGAATGCGAGAGTGTATGGGTGTTTCTCAGGGGTGGGAAATCATATGCCGGAATAGTTGGCAGTTCATTCTGCTGTGGCGACCCCTGATAAATAAAGGGACTAAGCCGGAGGAAAATGAATGAATAAATACTAGCAATTGGTTTTCAAACATATGCATCTGTTAAATGGCATCAGTGGCTCCTTAAAGAACTTTTAACATCCATTGGACCCTTATTTTACACAAAAGGATTTTAAAATGTGACTCTGGATCACAAAACATAAGTCATAAGTGTCAGTTTTAAAAATAAAAAGCTTTTATTGATGTACAGTATGGTACAATACTGGCAATATTTGGTTCCATACATCTATTTGAAAGTCTGTAAGCTAATTGACAATACAATGTGTTTTGGCTTTACCCAGAAATGTACCCATACAACATAAGACTCCAGGTTCACAAATGTTCTTCACGCTAAGAAAAATAACAGTTCTTATAATATCTGTTCATTGAAAAGTTCTTTAAGGAACCCAAAATGGCTCTTCTGGCATGACTGCATAAACTCCTTTATGTTGTTAGAGTGTATCCATCTGTGTGTCTGTGTGTGCACGCTCTGACAGAGGATCTGCTGATTCAGCATATTTATAGTCAGCTGGTCAGTAAGTCAGACAGCTCTCTATTGTTTTCCCCCGGTTTTGTCCACCTCCAGTGCGTCACAAGCTTGGCGTCCCCAGGGAACCAGATCTAGCCTACAAAACCTCTTTGTTTATGCCGCGTGTCTGAGCGTGTATGTTTGCGTAACCTTATGAGAGGAAATCAGTGCGTGGTTGATTCAACAGACATCCTTAATTCAGTGTTTCTTGTCATATCTCACTAGAATATCTGTGAGGAAGCAGACGGTACAGTACAACAGAGTCGACAAAACCCTTTGACCTCCTGGCAGATTTTGACGTGTGCGGGATATCACGTGTGCAAACGTCGGCTGAATATGACTCAAGGGCTATAAACAAATATTTATAATATTGATTTGAATGCAGTCAATGCTGTATGTTTTTATAGCTCACTGTTGGCTCTTTCATATAGCTCAGGAGATTTGTGTTTAATAAAAGGGTTACAATACTGTTGTGTGCGAAAAAAAACAAACTATAAAAACAAATTTGTTTTTCAAATAGATTACGGTGCACATTTACTACTGGCTACACATTTAATATGACACTTGAGTGTTGCGCTGCTGTAGTAAACAACCATGTTTTTTTTTTACTTTTTGCCACACAAATTTTTTGTCCTATTTCTAGTCCAAATATCTAAATACTTAAATAAAAAAGCATTTTCTAGATAAGCAAAAAATACTGTCTTGTTTTCAGAAATAATATGCCAAAATCAGGTGAGTTTTAGCTTTACACAAGCAAAATAATCTGCCAATGGGGTAAGCAAAATAATCTTGTTTTTCCTTTTGACATCAGATTATTCCGCTTACCCCATTGCCAGATTTTGCTTGTTTTAAGGAAAAACTCAATTAACTTTGATATATTATTTCTAAAAACAAGACAAGTTTTTCTTGTCTAGAAAATGCTTCTTAAAGGTGCAATAGGTGATCTGCAACAATGCTAACCGGTTAGCATATTATCTTCAAAACACAGTCCCACCCCTGCCCAGTGTTGCCAGATGTCTAATGTCAAAGTATCGTACCAGGACATTAAAATTATCATATTTGGAGGAAAATGATTGTACACGAGTCAAATGGAGAGTATACAGCTATTATCTAGACACATAGCGTTTTGATACAAGGTGCAAATAACCACAATACCTTTAAAAAAGTAGGCACACCTTAGTGGGAAGGTTCAAACTCCACTTCTGAGTTGCTGTCATCGAATGTTGCATGTTGCCAGATGTTGAGGAATTTATTTTGCTGTACAAATTGGATGCCGTAAAAAAAGTTTTAAAAAATAGTGCTGGTTGGCTTGAAAGCAGAGCACCCTCTCGAAATTTTAACACTCTCTGAGGTGTGCATGCTTTGTTTTGGCGAGATTAACTTTGGAAAAAAAAAACGTTCACATGACACATTTGAATGGGGAAAAACGAGAACGTCAAGGGAAAACTCACCTGTCCTTCTCACTTTCCTTTACAACACTAATTGTTTTAACATTATAGCTTAAAAGATCGACCTCAAACTGAAAACTACTGACCGAACCACGGGCATGTGCAGCAGGAGCCTTAACTTGTGAGAGAGAGCCATTCTCCTGGTTGATTGGCTGTGAAGAGGTAACATAAGATGAGGATAGAAAACATGTCTAACTCCACCTTCTCCTCACAGACAGTACAGAAAAGATGCAACTGGACCAATAAGTAAAGAAGCCCGAAGATTACAATGAAATTACTTTTAAATGGCATAAAATTCTGAAATTATTGTACATTTTAGGATTTTTTCTTATTATTGATCGTACATCGCAGAGGTTGAAATTATCGTACAAATACGATAATTATCGTACATCTGGCAACACTGCCCCTGCCGTCCAAAGCCACGCCTCCTGAAACACAAATGCGCGCATGACAGCAGGCACCCCGCTAGTTCATGTCATTCGCCAGTTAGAAATGTAGTTAGTGCTTGGCCAGCAGCGTGCAGGAATTACACTTATTGCTAAGCCATACTTGCTATTTCAGACCGAATATTCAGACTTGCATAATAAGCAATATAGATAGCGCGTCACAGGTTGTCATTGTTCAAAAATGAACCAATGTGATGTGAATATAAAACCAACTTCACCTCAGCTAGGTGGAAGAGCGCTATTTACTGATGTTTTGTTGTTAAACTAAAAAAAATCTACAAACTGAAACTGAAAATTGTCACATCAATCTTTTGCCGGAGTATTTCAGTGGCTGAACAACATTTCTATGCATATAACCCATTCATAACAACAACATCTATATAAGCTTTGCATGACTAAAATAGTTTAAAAGCATAACATTACCTGTCTAAAAGAAATACTTCAGCCGAGGTGTCATCCTTCCTCCAGCGTACAAAAGTATCTCCAATATTGATTCAGGATTTATTAAAAGTTTTGATTCAGCATTTGATTTTACCGCTGTGATCTCATGTGTCTCGTGTGCACATGAACGCGCAGTGTGCACCCACGCGTGCACGCGCTAATAGCGGATCTGCATGAACAGAGATGCGCAGATGCACAAATCTACATATGCTGACAGACAGTTTGGGCTACTTATCAGAATTATGGGAGATGTCGGCTTGACAATATTTAATTGGATGAACATTTTTAAGTTTTATGCCTTACCCAGAATATAAAAATACATATAAATACATTTAGATCATTTACTTAAACCATACTATTGGACTGTGAAGAGACTTTCAACCAGCACAACAAAAAATGTTTCTGAAGACAATCACCTACTGCACCTTTTATTTAAGAATGTCTAGATATTTGGACTAGACTGTAAAAAATTTAATGATCAATTAGTCATGACAGCATATGTTTTTAGTTCATAATAACTTAATCATGGTCTAACTTAATTTCAATAGTTACACAAGCTGTTTTTAGTCAGTTTATCAATATAAGTTCAATGGACTATATATTTGGAGAAATAAAACCAAAAACAAGTGAGACAACTGTTGAGATATGGTGATATATATACATATATATTCTGTACAGGGCGGCACGGTAGCTCAGTGATTAGCACTGTCACCTCACAGCAAGAAGGTCGCTGGTTCTGGTCCCCAGTTGGCATTTCTGTGTGGAGCTTGCATGTTCTCCCAATGTTGCTGTTGGTTTCCTCCAGGTGCTCTAGTTTCCCCCAGTCCCCAGTCTAAAGACATGCGCTATAGGTGAATTGGATGAACTAAATTGGCCGTAGTGTATGAGTGTTTATGGGAATGAGAGAGTGTATGGGTGTTTCCCAGTACTGGGTTGCGGCTAGAAGGGC
Source organism: Danio aesculapii (assembly GCF_903798145.1). Taxonomy (NCBI): domain Eukaryota; kingdom Metazoa; phylum Chordata; class Actinopteri; order Cypriniformes; family Danionidae; genus Danio; species Danio aesculapii. The sequence goes on along the minus strand of NC_079452.1, from coordinate 38,975,642 downwards.
GTCCACTGCGTAAAACATATGCTGGAATAGTTGCCGTTTCATTCTGCTGTGGTTACCTCTGATAAATCAGAGACTAAGCCAAAGGAAAATGAATGAATGAATGAATGTGTACAGTGTATATAAATTTTTAATGATGAATTTAAATACTCCAATGGCTGTCTAGCAGTGACTTCTGAGATATTAAAGAGATCTCAAGACAGATTATTAGAGTACAATAAAATACTAAGCTTATAAACTTCACTCCGTTGTTTTTTTTTTATGATTTCTTTGTGAAGTTTTGTGAGTGATATTTTTTCTACCTTTTTTAGTTTATGTGAATCTCTGTTTCTTCATCTAAATAAATAAGTAAATCTAGTTCTTGAACACTTAATTTTTTTTTCTGAGCATCTGATAATAACAGTGATGCCATAGTACATTGGTCTCAAACTGGATTCCTGGAGGGCCGCAGCTCTGCACAATTTTGCTCCAACCCTAATCAAACACAGCAGATCCAAATAATCAAAGTGTTCAAGATTACCATAGACTATTAACCAGATGTGAGTTGGAGGTGGTTGGGGCTAATCTGTGCTGGCTGTGGCCCTCCAGGAATTGAGTTTGAGGCCATTGCCATAATAGAATCATTTTTGGTTCCTCCAAGAACCTTTTTCATGTGTAGAACAAGTTTATGTTCACATGAACTGGAAGCTGCGACTGTTTTTTCTTCTTATTGTGACACAGCTACTAGAGAAACAGAATATTAAATGAGAAAACAGTGGGCGTGGATTGTTTTTCTGCTCCGAGCTGATTGAATGGAGTAAAGTAGGCATTTCATTCAGAAAGATCGGGAAATGGGTTTTAGAAGAATTATTACAACCTAACAAACCCCTCCTCCTCCTCCTCCTCACCATTTCTGCTTGTGGTCAAAACCAGTGCATCAGACAGTTCTAGGGACTGGGTAAGTATGTCAGCCACGCCCAATACCTCGGACAGACATCATCAGAGAAAAAAATGACATTCCTAATGACATACACAGATGATTTGTTAACTACAAAACTAGCAATGTGAGTTACAGTGGTGGAAAGAGTACTGAAAAATCCTACTTAAGTAAAAGTATCATTACTTGCAATTAAAATGTAGTTCGAGTAGTGTAGTGTATCTGTTGTAAATATTACTCAAAGTATGAGTAAAATGTAGCTGTTTAAAAGTACTCAAGAGTAGGGAGTGTTAAAAAGCTGATGCATTTACATGTAATTTGTGTATGTGTATAAGTGTAACATTCTGTAGTGCATTTAGTTATTGCCCAGCAGGCACACATCGTCATTAGACGTTAATATTAGGTTAGATTTAGGTTGTGATGTCAGGTGACCAAAATTCAATGTCTAGCCAGTGTTTTAGGACAATGTTATTTTGACGTCCAATAACGACATCAAATGACATTGATAATTGGTTAATTTTAGCTTGTGTTAGAAAGTGACAAAAATCCAACGTCGAGCTAACATCTTAAACTAACCTCACATTGACGTCAAATACTGCCATTTATTCGTCAGGTATGGCAACCGAAATCTAACATCTGATAGACGCCATAGTGGTAACATCCACACAACGTCAAGCTGTAACATCATTAAACGTTGATATTTGGTTGATTTTAGGTTGGACGTTCAGTTTTGACATCAACACAATTTTAATTTCCAGACAAAATGCAACGTCCCCACACTGTACAACGTCAATCTGACATCATGTTTTGTGCATGCTGGGTGTTTAAGGCCATTTCGGTCTTCATACAGTAAACATCCGTCATCTTCTCACAGTGACATGCATCTAAACAGTCTCTGGGTCAATGCGTGTAAAGATTTTGGATATCTTCTTGGGCACTTTCAATGCTTCCACACAGTTTGCTGCAATTATAAATCACCCATGTCTTGAGGTAGTTCATTATGATGTGATTTACCTCTTTACTTCTATGTGCGATTTGATTGGAGTGACTGCAGGTTGAAGAAAAGAAGAGGAGTAAAAGTACCAATACTGCACTAAAAATGTACTCAAGGGAAGATAAAACTACATGTTTTTTAAAACTACTTAGTAAATTACAATTCCTGAGAAAAACTACTCAATTACAGTAATTTGAGTATTTGTAATTTGTTACATTACTCCACTTGTGAGCTAACAATATGATCTGGTTCGTTTTGATTTCATTTGTACTTTAAAGAATCCCCATTGCAAATAACCATTTGTAGAGTGAAAATGTTTCATGGATGCTAAAGATTCTTAATGGAACCATCAACTCCATCTTCCAAGATTCTTCCCTCATTTCCTCCAACATTTACAGTTAAGCAATATATTTCAGTAACAATACAGTTACGCATGTGTTATGTACATATGTGTCTATGACTGTTTTTGCATATATCAGTTGTGTGTTAAGACTCTAATGTCACACTGCAACCACGCCTGCATCTTCTAATGTGTGTTCAGCGCTTCATCCAGATTGATTGTCATTGATTTAGCTGGCAGGGTATTAAAGAAGCCCTATTACATCACTCACCTCTGCAGCGGCTCTGCTCTGCACCAGCCTGTCCATTCATACCAATCAGCTCCATTAGCTAAAGTGCTTGGAAAGCGCAGAGACTCTGTGTGTGACTAGTCCAAGACGGAGTGACAGATACAACGTGGACACACAGCACATTCTGGGCACTGTCTTTTGGAAATACCAAGCGATCAATCAGCTGTAAATACCTTGGTTTTATATATTGTGCATTCAGGATGACATCAAGGCCTTTTAATTGGATGAGCCTTTTAGAAAAATGCAGATATTGCTGAATGAGGTGGTTTCAGAAAGGCAATCATTTGGATAGCAAACAATTAAATCACTAAAGATGCCCAGTTACAATGGTGGGTTAACATCTGGCTTTTTAAATGTAATTTTATTATATGGTTTACTGTTTTAGGATATGTTTAAAGTATGTCAATGAACTTAACCTTTTAACCTGCGCTTCATTTTTTAAGATTTCCGAAAAATGACTTATCCAAACATGCAGATCTGTAGTGTAGCTTGTGAACCCTGTGGTCTATGTTCACAAGTCTGGTTTTGTTTGAAACTAGACATTGGCTAGTTTGGTACCCAAGGGTCAAAATAACTCAAAGTAGTAAAGAAATAGAGTAAAACATGGTAAAATATAGGTGTAAGTGAACTGCGATTAGTTTCAATGAAATTCATTAGAGGAAAATTGAATGTGACCATCAGGATAGTGGCATGGAAACACCAGAAAGATAAAGCTGAATGTCATGAAAATGAAAAAAAAAAAATTATAATAATTTGCGCTTGGCCAAAGTGATTTCCAGTCACACACATTTTTTTAAAATGACTAAAATGGTGTTTTATGCATGTCACTGTTGCTATTTTAACATTCACCATGCATCACCATGCATTTTACCACAGGAAGAAATATGTGCTTTAGCCTACATTTTTTTTAAACTGCAAACATGTAACTTAGATACATTTGACTGCAGTTTCTAGGTTAAATGAATGCTACGCAGAACAACTTTATTTCCTTTTTACACTAATATTAATTACATATTATCAAAAATAAAGAATTATTTTTGTACAGTTCTTTGCACAACTCTAAATAAATGCTACTGAACAACTTAAATAAATATGCTTTCCTCATCTATCTATCTCCAAATGGAAATTTTCTGGAATGGTCAGTTTGCTCAGTAGCTCTCCTGGTGTTGTATGTGTGATGTAGAGAGGTCAGTCACACCTCTTTCATTCCCCAATCGATTGAAAGCAGAGGCTGGGTTTGCATTGAGGTGACAGCAGTGTTTGTGCTGTCAAGACGACTAAAGAGACTTTTAAAGATGGAGGAGAGACTAGTGGTCGCTGTTTTAAGTTATCCAGGGGTGTATGACTTCACAAATCTTGAATATCACAATTTTATTAAATATTACAATTATAACAACATCAACAGCATCACTCTCGCACAACATGCAGCTGATTCAGTCGTTATAGTGACATGAAAAAGCACACTGAGCTTCTTTTTTCATGTTAAAAAAAAGGCAGTGTGGTGCACCTCGCGCTTTTTGAACATAAAAGCGCGTTCAGTGTGATCGGCCCCTAAAGCAGATGTTTTGAATGCTGTCTGTTTTGACTTAAAGATTAATGTCAATTTGTACATGGTCTATATTGCCTCTCTTTAAAGGATGAAACGTTAACTTGGGAGCTATTTTTTTATCAGAGACAGTTGCAACATTTTGCCTTGATGTCTGCGCTTACATCTGTGTTCATGCGCAGTACTGAACGAAAGCATTTTCAGTCGTTTTAGCATTTATGATGGAAATAATTGAAAATGTTAGTGTGGACATAGAGAGTTTATAGATGAAAACACAATTTTCACATTTATCCAGACTAATGCAGATGTAGCCTTAATGCTGGTTTATACTTCTGCATCGAATGCGCGCAATCGTGCATTTATACTTCTGCATGCTGTTTGTGTTGCTCTGCAATATTACTTCCGAAACACTACCTGGCAGTAGGTTTTTCTCTGTGTCGAGTTTCTTCATGGGTGTTTTCTTTTTTCTGAACACTACCTTAATGTACAAGTCACTCATTTAGAGGCGGGAAGTGGCGGACGTGCACCAACTTTAATCATAAGGTAAACAAAACAAAGATTTCCATCTAGAGCTCCTTTACGGCACTCCACACTTATAAACACTCGCTCCATCGGGCTTACGGCTCTCAGCACTGCCCACGCTCGTCACCGCTACCAAATCGACCAATGACAGAGCTTGCGCTGTGCGTCATTGTGACGTGTAGTTACTATTTTTGAGAGGTCAGTGTTAGCGTCAGACATGGCGAGGGCATCTGATGCAGAAGTATAAATCAGCTTTTACTCTGCCATCTCGTGGACATGTGCAAGAAGCATGCAAAATGAAACATGCAAGAAAAAGTACCCTAAGTAACATATTTCAGATTCGCAAAAATGTAAACGGCACAATCTAGTGAATTTGTCATCAGAAAGGTGCAACGAAATGTACCAATAGCAATGTATTTTACGATTTTATAAAAATGTAGGCTATCACCTATTTCCAATGAGGCTGCACATGTAAAAACACAGTCCTGGGCTGTGTTTGAAACTGCAGTCTATACCCTTATTCACTGTTTCCTACATTAGTCCTATTTTATGATCCCCCAGAAGCAGTGAAGGAAAATGATCAAGTGAATTCAGACGATAAGACATCAGACATTCACTCACTGGCTTTTAATGCATTCATTGTTTTTAATTCAAGAGCACCAGTGAGCATTTCAACCTTAGTTCTATTTGAGTGCCTCAGTTGTCCTCAAAACTGTAGCTTAAGTGTGCCGGAAGGGCTATTGCTTTTTGCTTGCTGTTTAAAACTGAATCCAAAGCTTGCAAACTGGCTGCTGCAGTAATGAGAAGATTTATCTTGAACTCTGTCATGAAAAGTAGCGTATATAAATCCTAACCAAATAATTTTATAATCAAATAAAAATATTTTTAGACCTCTATTACCCTATTGGACCAGTGATTTGGCCCTTCATGAAAAGATGCAGATGTTTACTCTTGTTTAAAGGGATTATACAAATGACCCTTCCTGAAGTGTCCTTCGAGGAAGTAAAAAAACTGGAATTTCAACATTTGGTGCATTCAGAACAGAATTGATCACACTTTGAAGGTCACTTTAGATGTATTTTTCCTTAACCTGTAGCACATTTGAGTTCTCTTGGCCATCGTAGGTTTGTCCAGAACTGAGCAAAATTTGGGTTTGAAACAAGCCAGCAAATTTAAAAGAGTAATTGCGAGTAATTAATGATAAGGCCCTAAAAAACTTTAAGCATCAGCACAGCCTCTCTTTTCCATTATAAAATCCACAGGTTAAGTCAAAAGAAGAAGAAAGCACTTACACTGTAGCCTGATGGCTCAGAGAAAGCACTTTTAATCATATGCTATAGCAGTAGTTTGGCACATGCTCAGCAACAGGGTTGTAATATGATGATGTCAGAGCGGGGCTGCAGCAGGGTCATCCAGATATGTGGGAGCCGCCCATCCTGCAGCGTGACTCAGAGCTGGCTTATTACATTAAAAGACGCTGAGCTCCTCTACAGTCGCCATGCTCTGCCCGCCCAGTGCTCATGATAACATCAGGAGAAACAGAGGCAGAAAAAAAAAATATGTATAGATTATATAGATTTATTGATTGATTTGGGCTATGCAACAAGGCATTTGGTTCTGTTAAGGGAACCAAACTGTGGAATGATTTACCTGTTAGCCTAAAATTAGAAAGTAATGTAAATGTTTTTAGTTGTATACTTAAAAACTGGTTTAAAACAAAACAGCAATTTACATAAATAGTCTACTATTAGTTCATTTGATCATGCCACCTTGCTATTGCCTTATAATATCTTATTTATTTTATTTCGGCTAGAATAAAAGCAGTTTTTAATTTTTTTTTAAATTATTAGCCCCTTTAAGCTATATTTTTTTGATAGTCTACAGAATAAATAATCATTATACAATAATTTGCCTAATTACCCTAGCCTGCCTAGTTAACCTAATTAACATAGTTAATCCTTTATCACTTTAAGCTCTATAGAAGTGTCTTGAAAAATATCTTGTAAAATATTATAAATATTATAAAGATAAGATAAATCAGTTATTAGAGTTGAGTTATTAAAACTATTATGTTTAGAAATGTGTTGAAAAAAATCTTCTCTCCGTTAAACATAAATTAGGGGAAAAAATAAACAGGGGGGCTAATAATTCTGAATTCAACTGTATATGTAAATAGACACATGTAAGCATATATTTGAGAAAATATTTATTTATATTTAGATATAAAACTTATGTGTAAATTATATATTATTATTTTAATACCTTTATAATAAACTTGTATATTTTGTTTTATGTATATGTGTGTATCACACACTCTAAAAGAGCTGTCACTGGGGGAGTCCCTTTTTTAAAGATACATATTTGTACCCAAAGAGTCCACAGTGGTATATAAAGGTGCATTTTAGTGCCCAAATGTACCCAAAAAGTACTTTTGAGGTACCATTATGGACCCTTTAGGTACAAATATGTACCTTTTGAAAGATACTGCCCCAATGACAGCTCCTGTACCTTTATTTCTGAGAGTGCATACATAATTAATATGAATAATATACACAGACATATATTATGTCAGATTTATTTTGGATTTGATTAATTGCGATTAATCTAAAATATTATTAGAATATTAAGTAAAGTCCATTGATATTTCATTAAATTTCCTAAATATATCAAAATTTATTTTTGATTTATAATAAGCAAAGCTAAAAACTTCAGTTGGACAACTTTTAATAGTAAATTTGTCAATATTTAGATTTTTTAGAACCCTCAGATTTCAGATTTTCAAATATTTGTATCTCGAACTAACTATACATTATTGGAATGCATATTTATTTAGCTTTCATGACTGGTCTTGTGATCCAAGGTCACATATTGATTCTGCATTCAAGAAATAAATGTATTTTAAATAATAAACACATTTTCATTCATTGATTTTCTTTTCTGCTTGGTCCCTTTATTAATCAGGAGTCGCCACAGCGGAATGAACCGCCAACTTATCCAGCACATGTTTTGCACTGTGAGACACCCACACACTCTCATTTACACACATACACTACGGACAATTTAGCTTACACAATTCAACTGTACCACATGTCTTTGGAATTGTGGGGAACACCGGAGCACCCGGTGGAAACCCACGCGAATATGAGGAAAACATGCAAACTCCTCACAGAAATGCCAAATGACCCAGCCAAGGCTCGAACCAAAGACCTTCTTGCTGTGAGGCGAACATGCTACCCACTGAACCACTGTGTCGCCCTATAATAACACATATTTAGATTTAAAATTCAGGCACAGGGTGATGTTTCACAAGATGTTTTGCAGCAGTCCTTTTTTTAAATAAACAGAACTGAACTGATTAAATATTACACTGGAGCAACAAATGAAAAGCATATGCATAACATTCATGTTACCCTGTTTTATTGCTTCTTTTAATTTCTCTCTGTGCACCCAATAAAAATACAGTCTGACTTGCGGTTTCATGTTGAGAAAGATTTTCATGCTTTTAAAACATTTAAATAACATCAAAGCGTTCTTTGCACGTGAAATACAATCTTCAAAACAATGCAAATCTAAAATAGCAGTATTCATTCTTTTATTTTCCTTCAGCTTAGTCGCTATTTCAGAGGTCGCCACAGCGGAATGAACTGCCAATTATTCCAGCATGAAGCAGATGCCCTTCCAGCCGCCAACCCAGTACTGGAAACATCTATACACACTCATAATCATACACTATGGCCAATTTAGTTAATGCAGTTCACCTATAGCTGATGTCTTTGGACTGTGGGGGAAACCGGATCACCCAGAGGAAACCCACGCAAACATGGGGAGAACATGCAAACTCCACACAGAAATGCCAACTGGCAAAGCCGGAACTCGAACCAGCAACCTTCTAGCTGTGAGATGACAGCGCTAACCACTGAGCCAAATGATCAAACTTTCTACACTAAAAAATGTGAAACTGCAAAAACCATTGTCTTTCCACCATGGACACACACACACTGATACATTCGGTGTTGCACAACTCAATAAGAGAGTCTAATATATTTTCTAAAAACTGCAGGTATTCAAGTATTCCCAACTCGCTTTGATTTTCCCTAGAGCGCAGTCTTCCCTAGAGTTTTTAACCGCTCTAACATCTGTGCCTCTGTACATTCGATATTATGTGATTCAGACACAAGCCTCATTAAAACAGATGGTGTCTCAGTTTCTTGCAAAAACTGTTTGCAGATGTTATAGCCTATTGCTTTTTTTTCATAAAGTATGCCCTCATTTTCATATTTATTGAGTAATCTAAAACACTGCTCCATTTTCTGACTTTTAAAAATAAAACTTTAATCATTTTAACACACTAGCCCACTCCCAGGTCCACATAAGTAAATGAAAGTGAAATACAGATGTGTGTCAGCACTGACTGAAGTTCAATGACATGTACAGTATTGACATCTGTGAGTTCAGTCTTATAATGACGATGCTGTTGGTCAAAGCTCTGAAGCAGAAATGGCTTCATTCCAGTGGAAAACACATAAAGATGAACTCCCAGTATGGGCGTATTTTCCTGTAAGATGTAATCTCATTGGTGAAACGTGTCCCCAGTCCAGTCAAAAGTAGGTCATAGACATTCATTATGTCCATTACTATTTTTTTATATCCGTCTTCTACTGTACAACAACAAGTCGACCTGATCAAAGCAGACGTATAGTTAATGTTTAAACTCTAGCTAACGTACAAGTAGGGACTTTGTAACTGCATAGTGGAGTTGGATAAACATTAAATGCAATTTATGCATGGAATCAAGGTGTAAACTAACTTATTCAGATCTAAACACAGTCTAATGAACATGATTGAGATTTTACTCTCCCTCTTAAAAAGAGAGAGACTAAATTAGAGTCTGTCATACTGGTGTGCACAGTAAAAAGGCAACTTACATACTGATCTTCAAAGTGATGCCTTTAGGCTTCTGCAATAAAGGAAGCTCGGCTCATTACCATGGTTTCAGAAAACTGTCATTTCCTGTTTAAAAGCAAACAGGTTGAAAGCAGTGGAAAGAGGCAACAGGAAATCAACCGCAAGTAAAATATCAGATAAATGATGCAGATGGACTGGAGTGATAACAGAATTATTATCTGATATCAAGCTAAAAGTGGCAGAAATATGGAAAGTTTGATTAATCTATTTACTAATATTCTGCCAAAATTGTTATTTATTATGTATGTATTATTGTTCTGCTAAACGATTTTATGATTTATTTATTAAAAAGCCAATTGTGTTGTGTATATGGCTGTGGATTGATATTTTCTTTAATATTAAGCTGAATGTGCCTTAGCTGCAGTATTACCTACATAATGTATTACTAATTGTTAGGGCCAGACAGAATCTGTAGACATTTCTGCGCAGAATTTTGTGAAAAATCTGTGGATTTAAGCAGAATGATTTTGGGAGTATGACTAATTAATTGGTAAACAAAGCAATATATAATAATATATATTGACTAACTAATAATAATATATTGACTAACTTTTAAAAATGTTTTTCAGGTTTTATAATTTGAGGATTTTAAAACACAACTTGCTCCAATTATAAATACTGTATCTGATTGCATAATCTACACTGTGAAAAAATCCGTAATTTTACGGTTTATTTCCAGCAGCTGGGGTGATAAAATAACGGCCGTTAAATTACAGAAATTTACTGTAAAATAACAGAGGTTGAATTAAAGAAATTTACCAGAAATTTAAATTTCTATTATTTAATAGCTGTTATTTTAAGTTTTTTTTCCCAGCACCTCAGCTGCCGAAAATAAACCATAAAATTACGGATTTTTTTATAGTGTAGTTATGTAATCAGCTATACCCAACACTTTGTAGCTGTACACCTACTCACTCCAATAGTATCTGACTGTAGACATGCATATACACTTATTCACTCACTCACTCACTCACTCATTGACTCACTATCCTTTGGCTTAGTCCCTCGTTTATCAGAAATTATTATTCTTGTGTAAACACAGACTACGCAGCATGGTGGCGCAGTGGGTAGCACAAATGCCTCACAGCAAGAAGGTCGCTAGTTTAAGCCCCAGCTGGGTCAGTTGGCATTTCTGTGTGGAGTTTGCATGTTCTCCCCATGGCAGAGTGAGTTTCCTCCGGGTGCTCCGGTTTCCCCCACAGTACAAAAACATGTGGTATAGATGAATTCAATAAGCTAAATTGGCCGTAGTGAAAGAGTGTGTATGGGTGTTTCCCAGTGTTGGGTTGGAATGAATAAATAAACACAGACTTAAAAAATAAATGGTTTCCTCAATGTCCTTTTGATTTCACTGGACTCAGAGATTACGAAACAATGGCTTGGGATTGCCTGACTGTTTTTTCCCCCGCATCTGATCATTAGGACCCCTCCCAAATTCCCGTAACCTCGAGTCCACATATGTTCCCCGAAAGTCTGGTGGGACTGAATTCTGGGTAACCTCTGGAGTAGTTATGACTCATTCGCCTCTCTTACATGAACCACGGCGGAGGAATGCATTACATCAATGCATCATTCCAAAACTGCCTCTGAGGGAAGAGTCATTCATATACTGCTGCGTCCCAATTCGCATACTTATACTACACCCTAAAAGTATGGACTTTTTTTGTGAAAGAAAAATATATACTTTTGAGAGTGTAACAGAAGAATACGCAAGCTTTGGGACATACTAATTCTTGTCAGTCATCCACACATCATCCACATTTCTGTCATATTTATTTTCCTATCTTATTGGAGAAGCTGCAGCAGAATAAGAGTCTTTCATGCAGAGAAATCTCCTCAGGTCTTTGGATAGTTATGCATTAAGGTGTTAATGTGCAAACACGTCTTTATTTAAGTTCACATTGTTGTTGCAGATGAAATATAACATATGAATTGCAGCTTAAACATGTTCCAGTTGGCTAGATAATAATTAACAGTCATACAAACATCTTTGCCGAAGCTTCTCTACTTGACGATTGGTCTTGCGCGTCCACCATTTTTGAAGTTTATTTACACTGTGCACCCACGTTTGTAGTTCAAATTCATGTTCAACGCGCAATGTACTGTGGACAATATCAGCGGTTAGAGTATGGAGGTTGTTGCTAGATCAGATATGGTTGCGGCTGGAAGTTTGCCAGAATTATTTATAATATTTATTAAATTTCCTATTTATTGTATTTTATTAAAGTCTACCCCCACCCCAACCCTAAACCCAACCGTCACATACTGTAAAAATATTAATTATTGTTATACAGTGTCATAAAAATGCTGCTATATTGATGTACATATCGCACTTCCGGTCAGCCGCATATCTCATATAGACTTTACCACTTGACGGTTGGTCTCACGCATCTGCCATGTTTGTAGTTTATTTACACTTTTCAACCGCGTTTGTAGTTCTAATCAACTTTGGCATACTCTTTTTAATATAATACCATTTGGGACATTCATTTATTAATTTTCTTTTCGGCTTAGTCCCTTTATCAATCATAGGGTCGCCACAGCGGATTGATATGCCAACTTATCCAGCATATATTTTACGCAGCGGACGCCCTTCCAGCTGCAACCCATCACTGGGAAACATCCATACACCATACCTGCCCACACTCCTGTTTTTCCCAGGAGTCCCCCGGATTTCAGACCAATCTGCCGCCACGCTCCCGTTTTGTTATTTCTACCAGAAAACTCCCAGAATTCCCCACCCACCCCTCCACCCTCTAATTCTATTTTCAAATACTATTTAGGATAGATAGTATGCAAATTTGGATGCAGCAATATATTTATAAAATAAAAATAAAATGCTTACATTTTTAGAACATATTTTTAGTCAGTAAAATATTTAAAGTAGCTTTTATTAAATAGAAAATAATAGTTTCTTTTATTAAAAAAACAACAGTGGCATAATGCAAACCATACCTGTAAACCTTCCGTTTTTCCCAGGATTCTCCAGTATTTTACAGTTCTATCTCATTATCCTCCCCTAAAGGTATTTTCCTGTTTTTCTCCCGTATTTGACATTTTTCTATGAAGGGTGGCAACAAAGAGCCGATCCTTCCTATGCACAACCCATACCACCAAACCACCAGGGAGCGCCCCTTGCTATTTAATGCAAATCTGTTATGTGCTTTCGTTTTTATTTAGGCATGAAAACACTTTGAAATAAATATAAAAACGGAGGGATTCCCTTCCTTTCCATTACAGGTGCCGTCGCCCCTCCTATGCAGTCCTCAAAACAGCCATGTAGCGGTGCGTGACTGTCAGCTGACGTGCTCCATAGTGATAAATAGACTTCGTTTTCTAAACAAATTCTGTACACACAGTTTGAAGTGGAGTGAAAGTCTGGGTTTTGGGTCCATGTTTGAACAGTTTGAACAAATATAAACATAATTCATAATAATAAAATATAAAGATGTCGATTTTGGTGGGTTTTCTTTTAAACACAACTAATTTAGTCTTAAATGAGCATAAAAAGTTAGAAAGCAATCAAACGCTTTTAATTATAATGTTAGATGTGTGCATTTTAAAGTGACACCTCTGTTATTTATTGTAACCAATAAAAATCTAAATGAAAGATTCATTTGTTGCTCTTTAATCAGAATGTGTATGTTAGACAAGATTAATGGGAATTGATACCTTGATTCTATTTCTTTATAATAGCTATTAATTTTAATTGTTAAAGCTTATTTGCTAATTTATTTGCAGATTTTTTCTAATGTATACTGTTTATTCTATCTTTTGTAAATAATAATAATACATATTATTGACCTTTTAGCTGTTTATATATGGGGGCATATCCGTTATTTTCACATCCCAATGATGACAGATATGATGCAAACAAGTCATCAGACACTGATCTTTTAAAAGTGCAAAAAAAAAAAAAAACATCAGTTAGACACGAGATTTAAATGAAATCTTATCAGAAGTCTAAATATAAAATAGTATATTTGGTTCAGAGAGAATCTTTGCTCCACTTCTTGATACCTTTGGTGTTTCTGACAGGAAACTTCACTTTCTGTACTAGCCTACTACTAAACTTGCTCTTTCTGTATGACAGATCTGTCACCCGCGCACCAGTAAGCGGAAGTCCGGTGTTTCACACAGACAGCACACCGCACACGTCCCACATGAGCACGTGAATACGCGAGGGAGGGGCTGAGCTAAAAAAACGGGGTGAAAAAAGGAGAAACCCCGTCGGCGGATGGGGGTAGTGAGGCTTTTGGGGGTCCAGATTCAGCTGTCCTTCATAAGCCGATTATTTAAAATAATCCTCATGCAGACACCAGTGAACAAAGTAAAAATATGGCTGCCTTAAATGCCTTATGTCTGAAAAATAAAGACTATATATGCTACATAATAAATATAGCACAATTCTGCCATTATTTATCGTTAAGCTATTGTTAAACTAAATGAAAAATGAGCTTAAAATCGTTTTTAATGCAATGGTTCAGGATTTGATCATGAATTCTATAAACTCTCTGTGAAAACGAGTTAAATTTGCTATCATATGACTTAAAACACTTCGAATATATAGCACAATTCTTGTTTATTATCTTTATGATAATTAAGAATATCATTCGGTCACCTCCTGTGAGCATGGATGTGATCAACGAGAAATTATTTAATATTTCTTCCTGTTTGAAAGCAATACAACAACATGTGAATAAATAGGCTAATATTAGTTTGTTTTTTGGTGATCTTTAACATACTTTACCATTTGCTTTGTGCACGCTGCACCCTCAGTCTCCGCCCACAGACACTGCGCCACGCCCAGACCGTTTTCGGGGTCTCCCCTGCTGATGAATATTCATGAGGGGAAACGGGCGGAGCATCGCTTGTGACTCAGGCGTTGGGTCATGTTGTCCGCCCGCCCCCCACTCCAAATATTAATTTACATTTCTAAGGGTCCTGTCTACAACTGAACTGTTTCCAAGAGAGAAAAAACAGATTTAACAGACACACCTTCACAACGGGAGAGGTGAACTCTTGTGTTTCTCTCTGCTGAGGTTCATCTGAAGTCACTTGCCTCAGAGAAGTATCGCTCAGGACGGATTTCGAGGTATGTGTGTGCTTGACTGTGGGTCTGTTTTCAGGACGCCTTGCATCGAAACGCGTTATTTGTAGTAGTGGAAATGCGACGCGAGTCATTGGAAACAATGTTTATGTGCACCGACTAATGATACATTGATTATAAATTGAATGTGTGATAGAGTAGATTAAACAATGAGCAAACAGAACAATACATCGCTCAAATCACGCGCTTCAGAACAATGGCAAACAAATGTTTGCAAAAATGAAAGTAGGCGTGTTTGATAGCACTATTTACAAATCAAAATAATTAATAATTCATTTTTAAGCCTTAAAAATTATATATATATATATATATATATATATATATATATATATATATATATATATATATATATATATATATATATATATTAGTTTTAAAAATATATATAAAAGTAATAATTTCCTTTTAATTTTAAATGTATTTTAATTTACAATATAATTCCATTTTAATTTTACATTATTTCCCAATGGCTACATTTTAGGATGGAACTGCAGCTTATGTTATTATTATTGTTATTATTATTATTATTATTATTAGTAGTAGTAGTAGTATTACTATTATTATTATTATTTTAATGCATGCAAAAAATAGGTATAGAGTATTTCAGTTAACAGAAATACCAAATACTTGTGACATGTCATGTCTTGTCTGGTCATGTCTTCCTCACTGTAAACAGTGTCTCTCATTTACCTTTCCAAGATTTCTGGTGGTCTTTTTTTGTCCCATTCAAACATTAGACTTTTTCATTTACTGTCATTTACCTTTTCATTTACTGTACAGAACTTATTTGAATATATTTTAAAATGCTTGTCATTTTAAATAACTTCTGCTGTAGTCATTTTCATACACACATAATCTGAGCGCAATATTCAAAGCGATCAAGATTAGTGTGTTCATAAAGATGTTGCAGTATATGTTGTCTAATGTTCAGTATGATCATAGTGAACTGGGTTTTCTGTATCGGAGGGGATGTTGGGGGTAGGGAGGGGTTGGATCGGGACCACATGTGTTTGCAATTTGGAAGCTGTTTTGTCAAACGTCTTACATCTGTTTTCTGATCTTTGAACCAGTTCCCTTGACTAGTATAGTGCTGGTGAACTCTTCCCATTTGCGTTTGCATATCTCTTTATCTGTGTCTTCCTCTCACACACATGCTATCATTCTCTGTTGTGTGGTTTCCGTTATGTATAAATACGAATGCAGCAGAGAGAAAGTGAGATAGAGTCATGACTTCAGACTTCCCGTATGCGATGATGCTCGTCCCCCGTGTATGGGTAGGACAGAGGGGCTGAGTGATTAGAGCGTCTCTGGGTAGTAACACGATGTCCTCAGTCTGACAAAACAGTGCCTTAAGTCATTGGTTGGTTACAGTAGTGTTGCAGTAACATCCTGTCCAAACTGTTCTGACTGGTATTCTCACATCACTTCTTACACATGGGGGTCAACCCAGGGTACATTGCAATTTTCTTAATTTTACATGTCTTATTCAGTTTCTTGTCTTCGAATTAAACAATGAATGTGCTCTGATTTGGACAAAATAAGAAGTCTATCAATTCATATTATTGTTGTTCACGAAATGCTTTTTCATTAATTATATGAGCGCAATAATGCACGTAATTACAAGGATACAGACAAAACATAAATAAGAGCAAGGTGAAAAAGTTGCAATATGAAAATGTTGGACCTGTAATCTGTAGTGGCAGCACGGTGGCGCAGTGAGTAGCACTCTCACCTTACAGCAAGAAGATAGCTGGTTCGAGCCTCAGCTGGGTCAGCTGGCTTTTCTGTGTGGAGTTTGCTTGTTCTCCTCGTGTTTGCGTGGGTTTCTTCCGGGTGCTCCATTTTCCCACACGAGTCCAAAGACATGTGCTACAGGTGAACTGGGTAAGCTAAACTGTCTGTAGTGTATGTGTGTAATTGAAAGTGTATGGGTGTTTGCCAGTGATGGGTTGCATCTGGAAAGGCACCCACTGCGTAAAACACATGCTGGATTGGGTTTTCATTCAGCTATGGCGACTCCAGATTAATAAAGGGAATAAGCTGAAGAAAAATTAATGAATGTAATCTTTAGTTTTTGAAAAGTGTTTTATATTTTATTAATATTATTTTTTATTTCATGAGCACATATGAATGAGTTAAATATGAATTTATTTTAAATATGAGCACAATGAATGAGTACATTTCACAAGTATTATGAATTACACACATGATGTATGTGTATATGCATCGAAATCGCAATGTGCATATCTCACAGACACACACACACACACACACACACACACACACACACACACACACACACACACACACACATATATATATATATATATATATATATATATATATATATATATATATATATATATACACACACATACATACATACATCTCAAATTTTTGTATTGTTTCTAATACAAATATCTACATTTCAAAGCGAAAACAAGATTATTTTACTTTCTCAATTGGCAGATAATTTTG
Source organism: Danio aesculapii (assembly GCF_903798145.1). Classification (NCBI taxonomy): domain Eukaryota; kingdom Metazoa; phylum Chordata; class Actinopteri; order Cypriniformes; family Danionidae; genus Danio; species Danio aesculapii. The sequence continues at coordinate 38,958,485 of NC_079452.1, read as the reverse complement.
CTTATTAAAAAAAACCTCTTAATTTTGACTTATTTCCTTTGAAGGTGAAAACAAAACAATATTTTTTACTTGTTTTGAGAATCTTTTGATATTTGGACTACAAATGAGACAAATTGTCTCATTGTACTTATTCAATTTCTGTAACTGAATACTAGTAAAGGCTAATTTATACTTCTACGTCAAGCGCACAATATGCTCCTGCGCAGCCTGCACGTAGTCACATAGCCCTCCTTGTGGCCGTCGCTGACTCGCACCTCTCAAAAAATGTAGCTACACGTCACAACGACACGTAGAGTTAGCTCTGTGATTGGTCGACTTGGTATCACTGACAAGTGTGGGGGGGACCGAGAGCCACCCGAACCCATTAGAGCGAGTGTTTACAAGTGTGGAGTCCTGTGAAGGAGCTCCAGATGGAAACTTTTGTTTTGAGTTTACCTTATGATTAAAGTTGTTGCAAGTCCACCAGTTCCCACCTAAAAAGGAGCGAGTTTGAGGTGTTCAAAAAAACAAAACACTAGCTAAGAAACTGGACACAGAGGAACATAACCTCACTGCCTGCTAGCGTTTCAGAAGAGTTATTGCAGAGCAACACAAACATTGCGCAGAAGTATCAATGCACGACAATGTGCAAGGTATGCGCCGTGGGTCACGCCGATCACTCAACACAGAAGCATAAACCAGGCTTAGACTCATTATAAAACCATCAGATAGTGCTATTCTATTTATCCTGTGAAACTGTATTCATATCGCAATATTTATCGCAAAAAGATAACATATCACAATATCACAGTTTTCCAATATCGTGCAGCCCTAATATATATAATACATAATCTATTAATTGATTAAATTAACAGAAATGGACATATAGAAATATAGAAATACAGACTTATATTGTGATATTTGTTGTAAAAAAAAATGACGAGGGTGTAGAAGATCTCAATGAAGATGTTTATTCATATCGACCTCAAAGTACAGACTTATATCGTGATATTTGTCATATTGCCCTACTTTAACATGTGAAAATGGTGACTAATAAAATGCTAAACTAGTCAATTTAAATATTCATACTTCCTGATTTTCTTCCTGGTACACTGGGAATGTCCTTTTGCTGGAATTACCTTTTTTTCGCTAGCTGAACATGCTGTGAGTCAGCAGCACGCTCGGGTCTAGACTGAATTTTGTCTACACTGCATATTGAGTGCTAGCTGGCGTGCATTTATATGCAGCATATTGATTAACCTAATGAACATGTTGCTGTAGAGGATCTTCATTCTGCCATGGGACTGTGCCACTTCTGTACACTTGATACAGATCTTTGTTTTGGTCCGTATGAGCACGTGTTCAACTCAGTCATTCTCAGCAGCATGCTTTGTTCACTTGTAACAGAGCTGTTCTTTGACAGGTCTCTTTGTTCCCCCTTGCCTGCCCGTTTACTACACATACCTTCTTTTGTATCTCATATACATATTCCAAATTATGGTAATACATCATTTTAATATGACTGCATGTGTGGTTCTTTCACACAAAGGCATTTTGAGCTATATCTGCTCATTAAAGCATGATGCAATATTCATGTAGGGTTTGAAATCATCAAGCATGAGTGCATGTTTATGTTCTTTTGTTTCTCGTTTCCATGGATTTCAGCGGTGACGTTGACACCCAGGGGCTGGCTTTCGAGTTGTTATGCTAAACAGCTTGCGGCCGTGTTTTTAAAAATGGGTCGATGTTTGGATTTGTTGTTTGGTTGATGGCTTAAGATCGGAAATCGTTGGAGAGATGATGTGCGTTTATTATTTTGTCAAATAAAATTGCACGCTGTGTTTCTGTTGGGACATGAACAAAGAGTTTTCCCTTAAACCCATTATTAATGTCTTTGCGTTAATATTAGGTGAGGGGAAGAATAGAAAGGAGAAGTGAGATAATATACAGTTACATGTGTGATTTAGGATGTTGGTTAAGATATTAGGGGTTGTTTTGAATGAACGCATGCAGTTGGGGTTGGGAAATTAACAGTGGGAGAATAAATCTGGTACTCATTAAGTGAACATTTGACAGTTGCATCATCTAATTAACATGGTTTGAAATAAAATTTGAGCTATGATGACGTTGGAAACTGTGTGCAGAAATGTCTTTTTGTCTTGTTGTTGTTGTAATTTGTCTCATTTATGGAGCCATTTGTGTAATCTGTAGCTTTGCATGTTGTTTTTTCATGTGTAGTGGTGTATGTTTGTGTGAATTATAGCTCTGTAGTGTAATCCAGACACAGACAGCTGTCTGTAAATCCTTTAGTCAGATCTGACCAATAGCTGCTTGGCATTCTGTAGCTGGCATCGATTTAAATCAAACAAAGAAACATGACAATCAGATACCTCTTCTTCTCTCTCGCCCCACAAGGTTCAGGAAAGCTCACAGGGCAGAGAGAGAAGGCTGGACTAATGGGCATTGTGTCTGATTCATGACCACAAGATAAATCTCAGATCTAAATGAGGATGTCAAGACTTGGATGAAACATTACAATACGTTCTGTCCTGTGCAACATTTCATATCATTTTTAATAGAAGCCCAAAGTGCTTGTGGGGGGTTGTGCCAATGGAAACATAACTTGATAATCTGCATTTCTAAAATCAATGTTTTTTAGTCATGATAGGATATTCTAGATGGCTGCTAGGGTTTTCTAGGTGTCCTTTTTAGTTGCAAGGGTAGTATATTTGGTTTTTAAAGATGTTTTCTAGGTGATTGCTAGTGTGTTCTAGCTAGGGTTTTCTGGAGGGTTTGTTGAAGGATGCTGGTGTGAATTTTGTTTTTGTTTTATTGGATGAACTAATACTTGAAGTGTGGTTTGATAATGTGAGATTTTGTATGTTTATATTGCATCTAAAATAATGCTACATCAGGTTTTTGTTTAGTCAAATTCTGAAAATATTTAGATACATTGTGTAATCAAATATTTTTATGTCATATTATATGTCACTGGACCAGTTGGCATTTCTGTGTGGAGTTTGCATGTTCTCCCTGTGTTAGCCTGGGTTTCCTCTGGGTGCTCCGGTTTCCCCGGCAGTCCAAACACATGGGGTATAGTTGAATTGGATGAACTAAATTGGCCCCGCGTATGTGTGTGTGGGTGTTTACCAGTACTAGGTGGCTGTTTTTTACTGGGGGTCCTTTATAGTTGCTAGGGTGGTATATTTGTTTTTTTAAGATGTTTTCTAGGTGATTGCTAGGGTTTTCTGGATGGTTTGCTGAAAGTTGCTGGTGGCAACTATTGGGTCTATTAGTGTTTTATGTAGCATTATTATGGTGTTCTGGGTGATTATTGGCAAATTGTATGTGGTTGCTATGGTGTTCTATGTGATTGTGGGCTTTTTGGGGCATTTTGACTGAGTGTCCTATATATTGTTGACCTGTTAGAATGTTTTAAGCGGTTGTAAATTGCTAGGGTGTTCTGTGTGGTTGCTAGGGATTTAGTACTAGGGTGTATGTGGTTGTAGGTTGCTAAGGTGTTGTGTTCTAGGTTACTGCTAGTCTAATATTAACCTAGAACACAACACCTTAGCAACCTACGAACAAAAAATAAAAATAAAAAAATAAAACCAAAGCAATGATCTGAAACACCCTAGCAAACTACAACCTCCTAGGACACCATAGCAACCACCTACAATATCCAAATAACCTCACAAAAGACCAAAACAATGATACAAAACATCTACAACCACATACACCCTAGTATTAATACCCTAGAAACCACACAGGACACCCTAGCAATTTGCAACTACATGAAACACCCTAACAACCACCTAGAACAGCATAGCAACCACCTACAGTATCCTAATAACCACCCAAAACATCATAACAATATCACACAACACCATAGCAACCTGCAGCCACATACACCCTAGTACTAATTCCCTAGCAACCACACAGGACACCCTAGCAATTTGCAACTACATTAAATACCCTAACAACCACATAAAACACCTTAGCAACCAACAGTCAAAACACCCAGAAAACCAGAGCAACCATCTGAAACTCCCTAGCAACCTACAACCACCTAGAACACCTTAGCGACCACCTGCAATATCTCAATAACCTCCCAAAACATCATAACACCCTAACAACCACATAGAACACCCTAGCAACCCACAGTCAAAGCACCCAGAAAACCATAGCAACCATCTGAAAAAGCCTAGCAACCTACAACTACAGAGAACACCATTGCAACCACTTTCAATACTCTAATAACCACACAAAACATAACAATGTCACACAACACCTTAGCAACCTGCAACCACATACACCCTAGTATTAATACCTCAGCAACTACTCGAACAACCATATAAAACACCCTAGCAACCTGCAGTCAAAGCACGCAGAAAACTATAGCAACTATCTGAAACACCCTAGCAACCTACAACCACCTAGAACACCATTGCAACCACTTACAATACCCTAATAACCTCAGAAAACATTACAACAACGTCACACAACACCTTAGCAACCTGCAACCACATACACCCTAGTATTAATACCCCAGCAACCACTCTAACAACCACATAGAACACCCTAGCAACCTGCAGTCAATGCATGCGGAAAACTATAGCAACCATCTGAAACACCCTAGCAACCTACAACCACCTAGAACACCATAACAACCCCCTACAATATCCCAATAACCTCCAAAACACCATAACAATGTCACAGAACACCCTAGCAACCTGCAACCACACATCCTGGTGATTGCTAGTGTTTTGTGGTTGCTAGGTGGTTACTTGCACCCATGTTATCAGGCAGACATCTGTTTGATCGCTTTTCAAGTACTATAACCTGAGTTTAGAAGAAGTATGTTTAGGTCTCTAGTAACCTTTGTATAAGCAACAGTAATACTGATACTTCTCTCAGATGAGCAATAGTAATAGGAATACTTCCCTTAGCAAACTCTACTGAGAGACTTGCTGTCTCTTTGTAAGCAGATACACAAATGCCATGCAGACACCTGTAGTTTTTTCATTCTGGTTAAATACATCTGTCTGCGTGGACAGACAGTGTTAGGTCAGCAGTCTCTTTGATGGCTTTATTGTCTTCATCATGAAGGCAGCAGTTGGCGTTTTGTTAGACAGTCCCAGTTTTAGACGCCCTCTGTGTTAAATACTTGCTTTAGCTCAATTTATATACATTTCTTGAGAGAATTAGTGTTTTGTTTTGGCTTTCTTTGTCATGTTAATTCATAGTAAATCTAAGAAAGGGTGACCAATGAAAATATAATAGATCTAGAATAAGATCTAGTGATGTTGATAGATATTTGGACTGGGCGATATGACAAAAAGATCACAAGTCATCTCTTATCCCGTTAACAATATATGTCATGATATAGGATAACGTCCTGGTTACGTACGTAACCCACGTTCCCCGAATAGGGAACGGAGACGTGTGTCTGTTATTAAACAGACTTTTGGGAGTGCTTTAGACGACCAATCACATCTGAAGATAAGAAAACGGGCCAATGAAATGCCAATTGAATTGGCGGAGCTTAGCTCCACAGCTGAAACTGATGAGCCAATTAGGGCTATATCAGTCGGCTGCTGGAGCCAGCTCATCAGAATTTGCCTGCTGAAGAGCCGATCGCTCAGCTCCCAGCTGGAGACTCAGGTGCTGTGGCAGTGGAGACACACGTCTCCGTTCCCTATTCGGGGAACGTGGGTTACGTACGTAACCAGGACGTTCCCCTTCATATGGGAACTTCAACGTGTGTCTGTTATTAAACAGACTTTTGGGAGACTGTATGGAAAGCGCCACAGCAGCTAAGCCTGTCGCGTCCCTGATGTGTAGTTTGCCAAGCCAAAGCGTGAGCGCACTGACATCACCAAGAGCGCAACCTTCCAATGTCCCCTAGGCCCAACATATTACCATTACATGGGAATAAAAGTTTTAAATCGGGGGTCGTAAGTGTGCTTTTACCTAGCTAATATAGACTAGGGATTTTGGAAATACGACAGTACGTTGGGAAAGCGTGCCAGTCCCCGAAGGGGGAGGACGCAGCGGAGACCACCTGCTACCCTAAAAGGGGAGACCTGATGGTAAGGAGACATATGGACTAGCCCTAATGAGGGGGAGTGCTACATATGATAAGCTGGTTAGCGGTTTAGGGAAGACACGGGACCGCCTAATAAGGGAGAACACACCGTGGTAATAATGCATATGACATCACCAAATGGGGATGCACATAGCTGGCACCGATCCTCAATATGCGTGTAGACCTAATGGGCATACCAACCGCACACTGAGCCATGCACTCGACTCCTCCGCTGAGTCGATGCTGGGGGCCTCGGAGGAATTCTCTAGGGTTCGCCTGAGAAGGGAAACTTACTAGTAGAATAGGAAAAAGCGCACGCATCTCCGGTTTAGGGAGCCTGGCGCAGCAAGCGTTTGTGACACCGAGCTTAATTCTCCCCCGATTGATTGGGATTCCCCAATAACCGGGAAAAAACGGCTCCACTCGGAGGTTATAAAACCTCGCAAATGTGTTAGGTGTCGCCCAACCCGCAGCTCTGCAGATATCTGTGAGAGAGGCGCCGCGTGCTAACGCCAATGAGGAAGCGACACCTCTAGTGGAGTGCGCTCTCACGTTAGGAGGGCGCGGCTCGCCCTGGCATTGATAAGCGAGGGCGATGGCATCAACTAACCAGTGGGCCAACCTCTGTTTTGACACGGCACTTCCCTTCTGCCGGCCACCATAACAGATAAAGAGCTGTTCACATGATCTTACATTTTGCGTTCGTTCCACGTAAAGGCGCAAAGCGCGAACGGGACAAAGCAGTGAGTGGGCTGAGCCTGCCTCCTCCGCAGGCAGCGCTTGCAGGTTCACCACCTGATCTATAAATGGGGTGGTAGGAACCTTGGGCACATAGCCAGGTCGGGGTCTCAGGACAACGTGAGAGTAACCCGGCCCGAATTCAAGGCACGATTCGCTGACCGAAAATGCCTCCAGATCCCCAACTCTCTTGAATGGCGCCAATGCGATCAGCAGAGCTGTCATAATGACAGAATACAGAATCGAGTGGCTAAAACAGATCTCTCTGCAGCCACCAGGACTAAAGAGAGATCCAAGAGGGCATGAGAGGGGGGCGGGATGGATTTAATCGCCGCGCGCCTCTGAGGAATCGGATGATTAGATCATGCTTCCCGAGCGTGTTGCCATCCACCGCGTCATGATGAGCGGAGATGCCGCCACGTAAACCTTCAGTGTGGAGGGTGACAGCCTACGCTCCAGCTTATCCTGAAGGAAGGATAACACAATGCTAATCTGGCAAGTTCGGGGGTCTTCTCGGGGAGAAGCGCACCACTCAGAGAATAGACTCCACTTCAGGGCGTAGGCATGCCTCGTAGAGGGTGCTCTAGCCTGAGTGATGGTGTTAAGTACCGCGGGCGGTAAGTCACCAAAGTCCTCCGCGCTCCGTCTATGGACCACACGTGGAGGTTCCAGAGATCTGGGCGTGGGTGCCAGATGGTGCCCCGTCCCTGAGAGAGGAGGTCCTCCCTTAGGGGAATGCGCCAAGGAGGGGCCGCCGCGAGGAGTGTGAGCTCCGAAACCCAGGTCCGGTTGGGCCAGAGGGGCGCAACAAACAAGACCTGCTCCTCGTCCTCCCTGACTTTGCACAAAGTTTGTGCGTTTAGGCTCACTGGGGGAAACGCATATTTGCGCGTGCCCGATGGCCAGCTGTGAGCCAGTGCATCCGTGCCGAGGGGGGCCTCGGTCAGGGAATAAAACAGCTGGCAATGTGCGTTCTCGGTGGAAGCAACAGATCGATCTGGGCTTCCCCAAAGCGCGCCCATATCAGCTGGACCGAATCGGGGTGGAGTCTCCATTCTCCTCGGGACACTAGCTGCCGTGAGAGCGCATCGGCTGCACGGTTGAGCTCGCCCGGGATGTGAATGGCACACAGTGATTTCAGCCGCGTGTGACTCCAAAGGAGCAGACGGCGAGCGAGCTGAGGCATGCGGCGAGAGCGCATACCCTCCATATGGTTGATATAAGCCACCGCCGCCATGCTGTCCGTCCTGACCAGCATGTGTTTCTGCTCCAACACCGGAAAAAAAACGGCGGAGAGCCAGATACACTGCCAACAGCTCCAGGCAGTTGATATGCCAATGCAGGCGGGGTCCGGACCACGAACCCGCGGCTGCATGCTCGTTGCACACAGCCCCCCAGCCCGTGCTGGAGGCATGTGTCATTACGACAACATGCCTGGATACTAGCCCTAGGGGCACTCCGGCCCGTAGAAAAGCCAGATCCGTCCAGGGGCTGAGGGTGCGGAGACACAGCAGAGTGATGTTCACCCGGTGCGTACCCGCGCGCCATGCCCGTCTGGGGACTCGATCGCGAAGCCAACGCTGAAGTGGTCTCATATGAAGCAAACCGAGCGGCGAGACCGCGGCTGCGGATGCCATATGCCCCAGGAGCCTCTGAAAACATTTCAGTGGGACCACTATTTTCCTGTGGAGCTCGTTACACAGGAAAGCATTAGCCTGGCGCGCTCCTCGGAGAGGCGCGCAACCATAGCAACCGAATCCAGCTCCAGCCCGAGGTAAGAGATCCTCTGCACAGGGCAAAGTTTGCTCTTCTCTCGGTTGACCTGAAACCCCAACTGGTCGAGGTGCCGAAGCACTTTGACTCTGTGCATAATCAACTGATCGCGAGAAGAGGCTAGAATGAGCCAGTCATCGAGATAGTTGAGTGTGCGGATGCCCGCAAGCCGCAGTGGCGCAGAGCACCCTCCGCGAGCTTGGTGAAAACCCGCGGAGACAGAGAGAGCCCGAAGGGGAGGACTTTGTACTGCCACGCTCGTCCTTCGAACGCAAACCGGAGAAAAGGGCGGTGGCGTGGAAGAATAGAGACATGAAAATACGCGTCCTTCAGGTCTATGGCTGCAGACCAATCTTGTGGACGGACGCTCTGAAGCAAGCGTTTCTGCGTAAGCATTCTGAAAGCATTTAGTATAAATGACAGTTCAGTCTGCGCAGATCTAGGATTGGTCTTAACCCCCCGCTCTTTTTTGGCACGATGAAATACGGGCTGTAGAACCCGGACTCCATCTCGGCTGGAGGGACCTGCTCGATTGCGTCCTTCGCCAGGAGGACCGCAATCTCCTCTCGCAAGACAGGGGCGCTCACGGGGATCACCCTCGTGAAAAGGACACCCGTGAACTTGGGAGGGCGAATAGCGAACTGAATCGCATAGCCGAGTCTGACCGTCCGTATGAGCCACCGCGATGCGCTGGGCAGCGCTAACCAGGCTGGCAGAGCGCGCGCTAATGGCACCATCGGAGCGATCACTGACGTGCCAGCGGAGGGGCAGCTCGGGATGGGAGTGCTCATCCCGGGAAGCGGTGCGTCCCGGGGAAGAGCTGAAAATAAGAGAATTTCTCTTACCTTCCTCCCTGGATCCCGCGGTGAGGCCAGAGTGAGAGAAAGGAGTCCGTCCTGCTGCACTCTGAGGGCCTGAGGCGAAGGGTCCCGGTGCTGCGAGCTGAAAGGCGGAGCGTCCCAGACTGGCAGTACTCGGGCTCGCGCATCCGGAGAGAGAGGAAACTGCTCTTTTGGAAATTTGGTTGCCGCCAGCCCAGGGGCCGGCAGCGAGGAGTTTAAAGTCGTTGTGGACTGATTTAATAATCCTCGGCCCCCCACCGAGGAAAGAGCAGGTCCCCTCTTTTCCGAATGGCCCGTCCCAGGAACGCTTCGCGGTCCGTTTACTGGACCTAGCGGCGCCCTGGGGCGGGGGCGTTGCAGTCCCGCGGGAGGCTCGGCATTGCCGCCTGGCCGGAGCGGGCAGCGAAAGCGGAGCAGATGAAGCCGCGGGTGGACGCCCTCGGCGAAGAGCAACCGCAGCGGAAGGGGCAGCGGGAGGAGCAGTTTTTCGAGCCCGCTGATAGATGACCTCACCCCTCGCCTTGGACTGCTTTTCACCGCGGAGAATTCCTGGGTGAACTCCCCGACGGTGTCGCCGAAAAGGCCGGCCTGGGATACGGGAGCGTTAAGAAAGCAAGCTTTGTCAACGTCTCTCATATAGCCAAGCTCAGCCAGGGGTGGCATTCCTGGACCACTAATGTGGCCATCGTCTTCCCCAGGGCACGAGCAGCCGATTTAATAGTCATGAGAGCATAATCGGTTGCCGTGCGGAGCTCATGCAGCAAGCCTGGGGGAGAACCGCCCTCCTGCATCTTGGCCAGCTTCTCGGCTTGGTAGCGTTGATAGGTGGCCATAGCGTGCAGAGCGGAGGTGGCCTGGCCCGCAGCAGTGCAGGCTCTGGCCGTGAGAGACTCAGATAACCTGCACGCTTTGGAAGGGAGTGAGGGCGGACCTCTCCGAGTGGAGCAGCTCTGCGGACAGAGCACGCTCCGCCTGGGGAATCGCCTCATAACCCCTGGCCGTTCCGTCATCGAGGGAGGTGAGAGCGGGAGCGCACGAGGACCGGGCAGAAAAATGTGCCCTCCATGCCTGCGTGAGCTCTCTGTGTACCTCCGGGAAGAAGGGGACGGGGGGTCTAAAAGGCTTCGCCTTCTTCACCCCCACGTAACACCCATCTAAGCGGTCCGGCCCCGGTTCTGGGGGACAAGCCATCTCCAGTCCCACGGCCGAAGCAGCCCGGAATAACACGGCTAACATGTCCGACTCCAGATCCGAAACCTCACTGATAACCCCGGAGGGTGGCAGGGGGTCCGGATCTTCATCAGAGCATGTCAGCCCGCCCTCCGATGCAGCGATGGACATCACGTCCCCGGTGTCATCTAATGAGAGCGCGGCCAACCCAGAGGATGGACCAGCGCTAACACTCGAAGCAGAAACAGAGCGCACTGACGAGGAGCGAGGGGTCCGCGGGCCCGAAGGCGACGGATTAGCCCCCACTGTAACCCTCAGGCCTGCCCGAGTGCTAACCGCTTGGCGGGGAGCAGCAGGGGTGACTTGCCCTAATAAAAGAGCTCGCCGCGACCTCAGTTGCGCAACAGTCAAGCCATCGCAATGCGGGCAAGAACTGTCCGCGAGCACCGCATCAACATGTTGGACCCCCAAGCATGTGACGCAGTACTCGTGCCTGTCATCCGGGGAGAGGAAACCACCGCATCCAGAAACGCACGGTCGAAACGACATCTTTAAAAAGACGCGCTGCACGACCGTGTGCTCTCTTAGGGAATTCTGCTCTTTTAACAAACTGCTCTTTCAGGTCACCAGCGAAACGCCAAGGGGACGGGAAACCCAGCTCGACCGCCGCTAGAACGTCTTCCCTCGCACTGGTGAGAATAATGCTTTCTTCAATGTTGGAAGTCAGCTCAGCAGAAGGGTTCTTCAGTCTCAGATCGGGTCTGAAGCAACAATTCTGATGAGCTGGCTCCAGCAGCCGACTGATATAGCCCTAATTGGCTCATCAGTTTCAGCTGTGGAGCTAAGCTCCGCCAATTCAATTGGCATTTCATTGGCCCGTTTTCTTATCTTCAGATGTGATTGGTCGTCTAAAGCACTCCCAAAAGTCTGTTTAATAACAGACACACGTTGAAGTTCCCATATGAAGGGGAACTATTACTGTAAATTCTGATTAAAATCAGTCAATTGTTTATATATAGACAACATATAAAGGACTTGTAAAGGTTCTCATTCATACGTGGTCGTAATTCTCACTTTATATAGAGCATCAGGGCAAATGATGGATTAAAATTGAATGTTAATAAAATCTTGTAGCAGTATTTGGCTGATAAAATGGGTTTGGGCACCAGGGGTAGAAAACCCCACTACAGATACTCAAATAATTCCATTAAATAATAAAAAAGAAGTTTCAACAAATGTATGATTTAATCAAGCAAACCAAAATCAAATGTTAAATCAACTAAATCAATCATTCATTTTCTTTTCAACTTAGTCCCTTTATTAATCGGTGGTTGCCACAGCAGAATGAACCGCCAACTTATCCAACATATGGTTTACACAGCGGATGCCCTTCCAGCTGCAACCCATCACTGGGAAACACCCATACACACTCATTCACACTCATACACTACGGCCAATTTAGCTTACCCAATTCACCTATAGCGCATGTCCTGGGACTGATGGGGGAAACCGGAGCACACGGAGGAAACTCACACGAACAAGAGGAGAACATGCAAACTCCACACAGAACTGCCAACTGACCCAGCCGAGGCTCGAAGCAGCGACCTTCTTGCTGTGAAGTGCCACCGCGCCACCCTCAACCAAATCAATATATTAATAAAGTAGAAAAAAACAAAAAACTAAGCAAACAAGCTTTAACTTCAACTCATTTTAGTTCAACTGATCATAAATCAAACAAACTTAAATTTTCAGACCCAGGCACAAAACCTATTAATATCCTTTACAATCAATGGGTGATAAAATATATTAAAATAAAAAATCTCCATAAAGATGTAAATCAAGTAAACACTCAGAATATGCAAAACCAATAGTAATCAAATTTACACACAAACAAATAATAATAATAATAATGTCAAGGCAAATATTAACACATAAACGAATTTAGATAACTCAACTCAATCTTACAAGCTTAACTAAGTAGATTTTCCATTTGTGCACGCTGAAACAACTGTGTATTCAATGTACTTCGAAATGTCTCTCCAGTTCGTGTATGTTAATGTAGATTTAACGTTTGAAAACACTTTTTCAAAACTAATAATTACAGGGTCAACATAAAAAAATGGCTAAATAAAATCCAAAATGGAAACATTGTACTTTTTTTTAAGATTGCAACTTTCTCACATTGCTGTTATTCATGTTTCTGTCTGCAGTAATGCGTAATGGTGTCGCTGTGCAATATTGCGCTAATATAAATTATGAAAAATTACAATAAACAATGTATTTTGTGACGCCATAAAATGAAACAATAGAGCGTAATATGAAATGGCAGACTTTTAATATATAATCATTTGACCTGCACAATATATGGTTTCAGCATCGATATCGCAGTGTGAACATTCGCAATTGTCACATTGCAAGATATGCAATGTTGAGTCTTAGTTAACCAGGAGCTAGAATTGTATTTAAATACTGTAATTATACTGAATTTGTATAATTAATGCAAAAAATAAAAAATCTTTTTAACTTTTTTTTTTTTCTTTTTTTTTTTTTCTAGTCCAAAATTATACATTCCAAAGCAAAAAAAAAAAAACATGGATAATTGTACTTGTTTTATGGAAAAACTATTTTTGACTTAATTCTTCTGAAGTTAAAAACAAAACAATATTTTTACAAAAAAAAATTTGATATTTGGACTAGAAATGAGACGAAGCAATGTAAGAAAAGGATTTTTTACATTGTGATTATTCAAATTCTGTTAGACTCCTCAGCAAACCATCAAATAGTGCTATTCAAACTATCTTGTGAAAATGAATGCTGGCTTTAGTTCAATTTAGAATTTTGCTTTTGTTATTTCTTTTGTCCTATTCATAGTAAATCTAAGAAAGTGTGACAAAAGATAATATAATAGATCTAGGATTAAGATCTAGTGATATTGATAGATATTTGGTCTGGGCGATATTACAAAAAAAATCTCATATCAAAGTAGATTTTCCATTTGTGCACGCTAAACGACTGTATTCAATGCACTTCTAAATGTCTCTCCAGTTCGGATATGTTAATGTAGATTTAACGTTTGAAAACACTTTTTCAAAACTAATGATTAAAAGTTCAATATTAAAAAAATGGCCAAATAAAATGCAAAATGTAAACATTGTACTTTTAAAATAGCAACTTTCTCACAATGCTGTCATTCATATTTCTGTCTGCTTCCATAATGTATTGCCGTTGAGTATTAAATGGCAGACTTTTATTGTATAATTATTCGAGCTGCACATTATATGGTTTCAGCATCGATATCGCAGTGTGAACATTCGCAATAGTCATATTGCAAGAAATGCAATGTTGAGTCTTAGTTGACCAGGAGCTACAGAACTGTATTTAATTACTGTAATTATACTAAATTTATATGATTTATGCCAAAAAAAAAAATTCTAGTCCAAATATCTACATTTCAAAGCAAAAAACATAAAAAAAAATGGCCAAATAAAATGCAAAATGTAAACATTGTACTTTTAAAATGGCAACTTTCTCACAATGCTGTCATTCATATTTCTGTCTGCTTCCGTAATGTATTGCCGTTGAGTATTAAATGGCAGACTTTTATTGTATAATTATTCGAGCTGCACAATATATGGTTTCAGCATCGATATCACAGTGTGAACGTTCTCAATAGTCATATTGCAAGATATGCAATGTTGAGTCTTAGTTGACCAGGAGCTACAGAACTGTAGTTAATTACTGTAATTATACTAAATTTATACGATTTATGCCAAAAAAAAAAAATTCTAGTCCAAATATCTTCATTTCAAAGCAAAAAACATTAAAAAATGACCAAATAAAATGCAAAATGTAAACATTGTACTTTTAAAATGGCAACTTTCTCACAACGCTGTCATTCATATTTCTGTCTGCTTCCATAATGTATTGCCGTTGAGTATTAAATGGCAGACTTTTATTATATAATTATTCGAGCTGCACAATATATGGTTTCAGCATCGATATCGCAGTGTGAACATTCTCAATTGTCACATTGCAAGATATGCAATGTTGAGTCTTAGTTAACCTGGAGCTAGAATTGTATTTAATTACTGTAATTATACTGAAGGATATCTTGTGAAACTGTATTCATATCACAACATTCATCACAGAAAAATAAAATTTCACATCAGATTTTTCCAATAACTTGCACCCTAATAATCATATTGCACAGCCCTAATAGATATAGATAGATTTGAAGATGTTGCCCACATGAGCGCCATGGATCAATGTGCCAATCTAGTTTCATTACTTGAAATCATTAGTTAGTAATCCTAAATGTCACATCCGTATGCACACATTCACACACACGTCCCCAAATATACATCTGCACCTCTCACACACCCTTTAACATAGGCTGTGACCCAGCAGGTGCTGACCACAGCTGAGCAGAATCAATGGCCTCTCTGTTCCGCTCTCTTTGTTCTATAGCACACAGTTGCTGGATCCCTCATATATACATCCACACAGACACACACACCTGACTAGTTCTGGACAGTTGCTGCACCCCTGATCTCATCTCTATGCGGACAGAGGGTTTAATGGTGACCTAAGCACAGAGATGCTGGTTTTAGGTTTGATGTGTACCATTTGGCATGAAGCGATAATTTAGCCAAGATTTTACTCGCACTCATGTCTTTTCAGAACAGTGGCGTTGCTAGGCGGTGGGGCTTTGAGGCCTTAAGCCCCTGATGTATTGTCAAAAGCCCCTGATCTTTTGGAATATGTTGCACTTTAAAAAAGTTGTATTACATTTATTTTGTTATCCAAGTATACCTTAAATTGAAGGTGGCAGAGGGACTGTTTTTAACGGCAAGTGTTAAAAAAAATCCCGCCACTGCACTGTCATCATTCATTCATTATTTTGAGGAGCTGATGCTGATGAGGGAATAATACAACTGTTTTTCATAAAAAAGATAGCCGTATGTTTATACGAAGCAATTTGACAGTGAGTAAATGAAAAATAATGACAGATTTGTTTGTTTTTTGGAAGAACTAATCCTTGAAGTCTAGTATGATAATGTGAGTTTTGTGTTGCATTACATTTACAATGCCACAACAGGTTTTTTGCAAAAATCTGCAAAATATTACAGATACATTGTATAATCTAATATCATATTATTATATCATTAAACATTATATATCATTGTGGAATCCAAGGAGCAATATTGTAATGTTTACTATAAATTATTAATTTTATTATGTCAAAGGTAAGACATCACATTTCTATTAGAACATTTCACATGTCAAGCATATTAAAGCATATTGAAAGCTTAGTGACTTCTTTTAAATGTGATTTAATGTGTGAAAATAAAATGTAAATAAATAAATAAATCAAATAAAACCGTATTTAAATACTGCAACTCTGATGATTTGAAGTGCTTTTTTATCCTCACTTCCTAAGTCGTTTTGCATAAAAGCATCTGCCAAATAAGTAAATGCAAAAAATCTAAATGTAATATATGAGTGAAATGGTGTTTAGTTATTACCTAGTGTAAAATATTTAGGTAAAAATTAAATGGCATTAACAAATATTCTTACTTTTTCTAATAAAACATATATAAAAGATCATAAAAATGATCATATAAAATATTTTTTAAGACGGTTTGACATTGAAAGACTTAATGACTGGTGTGATTTGTAAAATTGATAGAAATGAAGTAGTTTAAATGCACGTAAAAAGAGGTGTTTTCATTGTTGGGGTGATGTCATCATATTCACTGTGTATAGAAAGCCTTTGCAGGTTCATCACATTCCAGTGGTGTGACATAACACAGGGCTGCACCGGCTGAATATCTCCATTCATGCAGTATCTCTCCTTTGAGCTCCCCTCTGAAGGCCTCTCCCTTAACACATACACAAAACTAGCACAATCCAACACCATACACTCCACTCACTGAGTTCTCATTATACCCTTACTTATGACAGTCATGAGACAGGTTTTATTGTCAGTTGGTGTTTGGCCAGCTAGAACTGATAAAAACTTGTAGCAACCAAAAGCAGAAATAGTTTAAGGTTAATAAAAAAAGACTTTTTGTGTTGTTGGGTGAAAGTCACAGGAAGTCTTTTTTTTCTTTACAGTTAGCGCTAAAAGGCCCCACTGTTTTGAGAAGAGACACAAATGAGTGTGTTAAGCAGTAGGAGGTGGTGTAACGGATGTTTGAACACCGATATGTTGTGATCGTGTTATCTCTGGCATCTTAAAGTTGTGACTCATGAAACATGTTGAGAAAGAGTAGAGTAGACGCTGTTTCCACTTGGTGTTGACTTTTTTTGTTATCTGATCATAAGTTGTTACTTGTGTGACGCACAAGTACTACTAAATAAACAAAATAAACTTGAAATCCAGCCAGAAGTGGGGTAAAATCAATTTTCAGATTTTAAAGAGATGGAGGGGGGGAAATAGAATTTAAGCCAGTGCTTCTTGTCTCCACTTTATATTGTATATCTATCAGGCAGTGAAGATCGTTGATTTTTAAAGAAATTAGTAGCAGTTTTGTAATTGGGCCCACACATTGCAATATGCATGCTTGAACGATATATTGTGCAGCCCTAATCTTTGGTGTTTTCAGGTTTTCCATTAAACCAAATCGCAAATCAAGGGATTATATCATCATTAGCATGGCCACACAATAACATGTCTATGTCACTAGTTTAATATTCTTATGTCTCTGGATTTTAACAATCTTCTAAACATTTAGGATAATGTAAGAACATAAGTCAGCAAAATATGACACTTTTCTAGTGGTTTGGGGATATTTGAATGAAAATCTTTTACACTTTGTGCCTTTTAAAGGAAGTTAATAATGCAAAAACAAAATGGCACCTCTTTTAATAGAAAAAAAGTGTGAATTTTTCTTATTAAAATACATTTTAAGAAAAAAATACATTAAAAAAACTTAAAAAATTAATTTTAGGATTCTGTTATAGTGTTGTCTAATAAAACAAACAACATACAGTATTAAAGCTTATTTGGTGTTTTCCTGTTTTCTATTAAACCAAACTGTAAATTGAGAGTTTATATCATCATAAGGCAGTGCTTCTTGACTCCACTTTATATTGAATATCCATCAGGCAGTGAAGATCATTGAGTTTTAAAGAAATTAGAGGCAGTTTTGTAATTGGGCACACATTGCGATATCCATGCTCAAACGATATATTGTGCAGCCCTAATCTTTGGTGTTTTCAGGTTTGCCATTAAACCACATCGTAAATCAAGGGATTATATCATCATTCTACTTGTTTTGGAATATTTGAATGAAAAGTTTATATAATGTGCCTTTTTAAAGGAAGTTAAAAATACAAAATCATAATTGCACCTCGTTTAATAGAAAAAAATGTGGATTTTTCTTTTCAAAATACTTAAAAATACATTTTAAGAAAAAAATATATATATTAAAAACACCACATATTAAAGCTTATTTAGTGTTTTCCTGTTATCTATAAAATCAATTCGCAAATTTAGAGTATATATCATCATTAGCATGGCCACACAATGACATGGTCCATGTCACTAGTTAAACATGCTTATTTCTCTGGATTAGAACATCCTTTGAAACATTTGTAATAATGGAAGTACACATGTCAGCAAAAAATTACACTTTTCTATTGGTTTTGGGATATTTAAATGAAAAATTTTACATATTGTGCCTTTTTTAAAGGAAGTAAAAAATCCAAAAACATAATTGCACCCCTTTTAATAGAAAAAACCCATGGATTTCCCTTGCAACCGCACACATAAACACGCACTTCCTTTTCCCAGTATGCAGCAGTGACCCGACATCTCATCTCATGACCTTGATTCCTCGAGGTCAGGCTTTTGAAATGCCAAAGGTTTGTCTTTACTCAGGCTGGAAATCAAAATAACTCCAGATGTTTCATCCAGCCTCCAAAAAGCTCTTTAAAGCAGCAAAACATGATAATTTGCCATATTGTATGTCAGCAGTGTTTCATTAATCAAGACTATTGAATTATTGACTTTGCAACATGGCGTGCTGTTTTTCACAGCCAACAACACAGACCAGTACAAGGAAATTTTTTTGTTTTTTAGTACTTGGAGTATGAAAGTATGTCAGTTGTGATGCATTCTTCTCAGTTTGACCTGATTCATTTGTTGAATAGTGTATATCAGGACTCTGGACTAAATCTACAACCCCCACAGCAATGCCCAGGTGCGTCTACAGATGGCCTGAATGCGGGTACCGTGTTGATGTTTTGTCTCAGTGTTGGCATTTGGACTAAATCAGTTGTCATTATTATATTGTAGTTTGACTCATAAGTGACTTGTTTAAAATAAATAAAGACAAAAGATGTCCATAGCTTTTGATATAGGGTCCTATTATTGTATGTTTTCCATTTGAATGGCTAATGTAGTAAGAATGACACAAGCAGTTTAATGCTAATAAGATGAAGTGTCTGACCTTTGGCCCTCAGAAAGGAGCCTATAAATGTTTATTTCTCTCTCATTCTGTCCTCTGTCCTGTGGGAAATCCCTGGGTTTATGAGTTTTAGCATTTTGAGATGCAAATGATAGAAAATCAGTCTAGGATATATGTCTTTGAGTTTGTGTTGACTTATAATTTAGGGGAAGTCAGTGTTTAAGCATAAAAAAAATTAATTAAATAAATCAAGCAAATTGTAACCTTTGATTTGTATATTATATAATTATATATTTAGTGTGTGTGTGTGTGTGTGTGTGTACTAGGGTTGCGCAATATTTGAAAAACTGACATTGTGATCTTTTCTTTTACTGCGATATATATTGCGATTAATGCAATTTACACAGATGACTTGAATGGTTCTTTTTGTTAAAAAGAATAATAATTTTAGATTTTCTGGGGAGTCAAACAGTATTCAGAAAGGAAATTAAATAAAATAAAAGACATTAAATTCTTTCATTGAGTAAATAATTATATACAAACTTCTAATTTCTTGTGCCCAGTTGGCTTAAATTAGTTTGAAATGCTTACACAGTCATAGGCCTTAAACATAATAATAAACTTTCACTCTAAGGTTAAAATTTGAAATGACTCTACTATGTTGTTTACTGGAATGTCTGGTCAACTATAATCCTTGCGATGTGACTATTGCAGACTCACACATTCCGATATCGAAGCTGAAACCCGATATATTGACCTTTGGCTCTCAGAAAGAAGCCTAAATGTTTATTTCTCTCTTGTTCTGTCCTTTGACCTTTGGGAAATCCCTGGGTTTATGAGTTTTTAACATTTTGAGATGAAAATGAAATAAAATCAGTGTAGGATATACAGTTGAAGTCAGAATTATTAGCCCCCACTTGATTTATTTCTTTTTTTCTTTTTTTTTTAAATATTTCCCAAATGATGTTTAACAGAGCAAGGAAATTTTCACAGTATGTCTGATGATATTTTTTCTTCTGGAGAAAGTTTTATTTGTTTTATTTCGGCTAAAATAAAAGTAGTTTATAGCATTTTAAGGTAAAAAATATTAGCCCCTTTAAGCTATATATTTTTTCGATAGTCTACAGAACAAACCATCGTTATATAATAACTTGCCTAGTTAACCTAATTAACCTAGTTAAGCCTTTAAATGTCACTTTAAGCTGTATAGAAGTGTCTTGAAAAATATCTAGTCAAATATTATTTACTGTCATCATGGCAAAGATAAAATAAATCAGTTATTAGAAATGAGTTATCAAAAGTATTATGTTTAGAAATGTGTTGAAAAAATATTCTCTCCGTTTCAAACAGAAATTGGGGGAAAAAATAAACAGGGGGCGAATAATTCAGGGGGGCAATAAATTCTGACTTCAACTGTATGTCTTTGGGTTTGTGCTTTCTTATAATTTAGGGACAGTCAGTGTTTAAACATGTGTCCTAACCTTTGAATTAGGGCTGCACAATATATCATTTTAGCATTGATATCACAATGTGATCATTCGCAATAGTCACATCTAGTTAAGTCTGGATTATAATTTATCATTTCGCAAGTGTTTTCTGAGGGTTTTAAAAGCATTCAGGCTTAAGAAATTGTACCGTTAGTAACATTGACAAATTAGTAACTTTACATTTTATCGAATTGTTTAGAAAATAAAGACTATGCAGTATTATTTTACATTTGATTATTTAATTACTGTATATATGAATACAGCTTGGCTCCTCTGAAAACAATAAAACGATGTTCATTAAATTGATAGCTTGTAGATAGTTCCTTATATTTTACGCATATGAACTCCTGTACAGAATCATCCCAATCAATCTAAAATGATAATTTATTCCCAAATAGTTATTTAACTCATTTGGTAAAATTGTATTTCTATCACAATATATATCGCAGAATAAAAAAAAGATTGCAATATTAGATTTTTCCAGTATAGTGCAGCCCTACTTTGAATTGCATATTATATAATTATGTATAGGCGACGCGGTGGCGCAGTGGGAAGCGCTGTCGCCTCACAGCATGAAGGTCGCTGGTTCCAGCCTTGACTGGGTCAGTTGGCATTTCTGTGTGGAGCTTGCATGTTCTCCCTGTGTTTGCGTGGGTTTCCTCCGGGTGCTCCAGTTTCCCCCACAGTCTAAAGACATGCACTATAGGTGGATTGAGTATGCTAAAATTGACCGTAGTGTATGAGTGTGAATGAGTGTGTTTGGATGTTTCCCAGGGATGGGTTGCAGCTGGAAGGGCATCCGCTATGTAAAATGCTGGATGAGTTGGCGGTTCATTCCACTGTGGTGACCCCAGATTAATAAAGGGACAATTATTATGTATATTAGCTATTATGTTTATTATGTATTATGTATAATTTACATATATATAATTTACATATATATATAATTTACATAAAAATATTAATAAATAATCAATTAAATAATCATTTCTTATAGAATATAACATGTTAATATTTGTTTTATTAAAAAGCATGATATCAATGATAACATTTCTTTAAAATTTCTTGCACCTGTATATTTTATGAAAAATATCTCTAAATGACACAATGTTTATTATATATTTGGAAGAAATACCGTCAGTAGTTTACAGAATAAAATAAAATTTAAAAAAAATTTTTAAAGAATGTTTACTGCAAAGCATTTAGGAAATTTGAGCAAATATATTTATTGAAAACCTATTTTAAAAAAAATATAATAATTTTACCCAGTGTAATTAAAATTGAAATTCAGAAATTGACATAAAGCTGAAATATAACTTATAAAAACCTATAAAACAAAATAATGTAAAAAATATAATTATTGTAAAAAGAATATCAGTAATTTTAACTGAACTGAAATAATTCATTACTGAATGGAAATAAATTGTTTAAATTGAAATACTAAAATAGCTAAACTTGAAATAAATATAACTCCAAATTAAAAACAAAAATGACATTAAAAAGTAAATGAAATAATAAAAATATTGTTGGTAATTGTTAAAATATCAATAAATACTTTTAGTAGAATATAAATAATACTAAAACAGTGGTTTTGACACAAACAAGAACACACTTGCCCTATAGTCTTTTAGTGTGAGTCTATAATTACTAGTCCATTTGTTTATGTGGACTCTTCTTCGGGTGGACATTTAGTCTTGACTATTCATTTAAAGGATTACACGCAGTCTCTTTCAGATCTCTAACTGGCTGGTGGCGGTCTGGTTCAGGGAAGACAGGCGGTTTATGAGAAGATGAGGGGGAGAAATGAATCGTCTAGAGGACTGTTGATACGAATTGATACTTCTGTGGTCTGTAATGAGTGGCGGGGCGGAGCGTGGGATGGGGGAAGGTCCCGAAAGGCCTTTTATATGCAAGAAATAGGATTTAGCTGCATTTAGAAAGGAGAGGGTTTGTCTTGAGTGTTAGAAGTTAAAGGGATGGTTAAGCCAAAAATAAAAATTCTATCATTATTTACTCCCAACCCCCCACCCCCCCACCCAACTTGTTACAAATCTTTCTTTATTCTTTTGAACATAAAAAGAAGATATTTTGAATAATGTTGGAAACTGGTGGCCCATGTTTTCCATTAGTATTATTTCTTCATGTACTATGGAGGTCATTCTCTGTCAGAAACGTACCAGATATTAAGACAGAGCTTAAATAGTTTTGAATCTGTATACACAATACAATCTCATGGCAATTCATAACTTTTTGAGTAATGAATTTGTGCAATTTGTACATTCTAGTATTTTCAGATGGCTGAGTTTGGGGCATGTCTCCATTTAAAACTCATTTGTTTTTGAATGAATGAAATAATTAAACCATATTTGTATGAATTAGCCACTATTCTGACCATACATTAAATAGTTGTTTCCTCATTAGATTGGGTTGGTATTTCACCATCTTTGTGTAACGCCAACCTGATTTCACCTTGTAGGACATTCATTAATTTTCCTTCGATTTAGTCTTTTTATTGATCAGGGGTCGCCACAGCGGATTGAACCACCAGCTTATCCAGCATATGTTTTACACAGCGGATGTCCTTCCAGCTGCAACCCAGTACTGGGAAACATCCATACACACTCTTTCACACACATACACTACTGATGATTTATTCAATTCACCTATAGCGCATGTCTTTGGACTCTGGGGGAAACCGGAGCACCTGGTGGAGATACCAACTGACCCAGCTGGGACTCGAACCAGGAACTTTCTTCCTGTGAGGTTTCTTCCACCGTGTTGCCCCCAACTAGGACATGTTCCTGGATTAACATCCATGTTTTTACCGGAACAACATTCCAATTAGGCAATCAGAATTAAGGGATACATTTACAGTTTATGTTTAGTTTAGGCTTACGGTTAGGTTGATGAGCTTCTACATGATTGCTATCCAGCTATTATTCCTCTCTGATTTTGGGAATATTACAGTTATGGTTGGGTTTCGGGTAGGGAATAGGTTGGGATTACGTTTTTGATCAAAAATAATGTTTCAGGATCAACATATATGCATCATACTTGGCAAAATCATGATGTGCCTCTGTATAATGACTAATGACATTTTTCCAAATTTAAAATAAAATTGTTTTTAATTTTA